>NW_007726294.1:274830-455704 GCF_000696425.1 Galeopterus variegatus | reverse complement strand
GAAAGAAAGAAAGAAAGAAAGAAAGAAAGAAAGAAAGAAAGAAAGAAAGAAAGAAAGAAAGAAAGAAAGAAAGAAAGAAAGAAAGAAAGAAAGAAAGAAGGAAGGAAGGAAAGAAAGAAAGCCAGAGGCATAATACTACCTGACTTTAAATTATAATACAAAGCTATAGTAGCCCAAACAGTATGGTACTAGCATAAATATGACACTTGGGCCAATGAAATAGAGTACATAAATCAGACATCAACCAACATACGTATAGCCAACTCACCTTTGACAGAGGCAACAAGATTATACATTGGGGATAAGACTTCCTCTTCAAGAAACGGTGCAGGAAAATTGGATGTCCATATGAAAAAGAATGAAACTAGACCTGTACCTCTCACCATACAACAAAATCAACTCAAAATGAACTATAGAATTAAATATAAGATGTGAAACTACAAAACTGCTAAAGGAAAACAGGCAAAACACTTCAGGAGATAGGACTGGGCAAAGGCTTTATGAATAAGATCCCAGAAGCACAAATGACAAAAGAAAAAAATAATAAATGGGATTGTATCAAAGTAAAAATCTTCTGTACAGCAAAAGAAACAATCAACAGAGTGACAAGGCAGACTACAAAACGGGAAAAAAATATTTTCAATCACTAAATCTGACATGGGATTAATTTCCAGAACATACGAGGAATTCAAACAACTTTACAGTATAAAAGCAAATAACCCAATTCAAAAAATGGGCAAAAGAGTTGAACAGACATTTTTTGAAGGAAGATATACAAATAGCCAACATGTACTGGAAGAAATACTGAGCATCACTAATCATCAGGGAAATGAAAATCAAAGCCACGTTGAGAAATCATCTCACCCCATTCAGACTGGTGTTGTTAAAAAGACTGAGAATAACAAATGCTGGTGAGGAAGTGGAGTAAAGGGAACTCTTCTACACTGTTGACAGGACTTTAAATTAGTACAGCCACTATGGAAAACAGTACAGAGGTTTCTCAAACAACTACAGGTAGGTCTGTCATATATAATCTAGCCATCCCACTTCTGGGTATACACCCAAAGGAATGGAAATCATCATGTTTAAGGGATACCTGTATTCCCATGGTCAATGCAACTCTATTTACAATAGCCAAGATATGGAACCAACCTAAATGTCCTTCAAGAGATGACTGGATATGGAAAATATGGTGTATGGTATACACACACACACACACACACACACACACACAATGGAATACTACTCAACCATAAAGAGGAAAGAAATTCTGCCATTTGCAGCAATGTGGATGAGTTTGGAGAAAATTATGTTAAATGAAATAAGCTTGGCATAGAGAGAAAGAGGAAGTAAAGAAAGACCACAATGGTTTGTTGAACTTTCAAAGGGAGAGAACAGACCCAGGGTTGCCAGGACAGGTGGGTAGGGGAGAGGGGCACTGGGGAGAGTAAGAGTGGGGGACATGGGGAATATTGCCATTTGAGGTGGTGGGCGTGGTGATGGCATTGATTTGCTCTCCACATCTTGGACAGAGGTCTTGATGTTCAGCTCTTTCCCAATGCATAAGTATAATCAATTTTTAAAAAGTCAAAGGAAAAAAAAGACAGTACTTCAAATATTTTTTCATCTTTTTACAAATTAACATGTATTTAGGAAAAGGGATTCTTGATCTAACCATTACACATTGTACACAATTATTGAAAATCAATGTTGTACTACATATGCATGTATAATAAATTGTCAAAAAATAAAAAGAAACTTTATGATAAAACTGAATTTGATTATTTGATTTTAATGTTCTTTTTAGATGATAATAAGACATAATTCAAAGCAGCAATTGATTTTAGTAAATTAGATATCACTTAGGTTGGAAACTCATCACCTAAAAAAATAATTCCAAATTGAATAGTTCATATTATTCAGAAAAAAGTTTAAAAATAACAGAGGTTGAAGTATATGTGTATGCATGTATATATTGGTATAAGTATGTTTGTAGAAAAGAAGACATAAATATGTGTATATGCATATAATGTATGCACATAAAATAAGCATACATAAATATATTATAGATACATGTGTTTGTATGTTAGTGCATAGAGAAGAAAATCTAGGAAAATATATGCCAAACATTTATTTATAGAGAGAAACATTGGGCTTAGGGCATGATGAAGTGGCTTTATCAATTTTTGTTTTATACTCATCTGAATTTCAACAAAACTTTGAAAGTATCATACCTTTGTAAATTTTTATTATTCATTTTTTTTTTAATTTAAAAAGAGTAAAAATCATGCCATGTGTTTTAGTAGTTTATTCTGTTCTAACTTTCTGGAATTCTGGATTGCATTAGGTATAATTTTTCAGTGACAACATTTATTTTTTACAGAGTATCTTTTGAAGTATTTATGTCATAAGATTTTGTTATGAATTTATAATTTGTTAAAACACAGATTGACTAATTATTTTGCAAGGTATTTTCACATGCTAATGAGTGTACATGGGATCCTTTTTGCTGAAAAAAATGTGCACTGCTTCAATTATTTATATTCATTGCTGTTGCACATCCCCTTCTTCTATTATGCCCGGAGTTACTGAGCTAAGAGAATATAAACATCTGCCTGAAGTAAATACACTCAGATTTTTCTCTACAGACAAGATTTCCTGGAATAGAGAACAAAGAGTAACAAGAAGTGAAAATTCAAACATAAAATTATATTAACTCCGTTTCTTAATTTCGATTAAGCTTGTCCTCATTTCTTTTTGACTAGAGGCATATTTCCTTTTTAGCTAATATAGTAATAGTAAATAATATTTTAACATTGTAAATGCATTTTTAATTTCAATGGATAAAATGAAAATGTTATTTGCTGGTCCTGTTCCAATGTGCACTATAAGAATTATCAAAAAGGAGAAAAAATAACAGTGGTGATAATATTCTTTAAAAGTCATAATTTAATATTTTACTGAGCTTTACAACTAATTTGCTTTTTTCCTTTGTTTCTACCATATTTTCTGCAGATAAAAGTTATGAATTTCAAATAGAGTCTTAAAAGCTATTAGGAGATAATTTCTCAAGAACATAAAATAAATTCAGCATGCTCTGATTAAAGAGAAAATTGTAGGAAATAAATTTATAAGTTTAGTTTTTGATCAAAATATTAATGACAATATATAACAATTGTCAAGAAGAAGGCTGTATGTTTTACTATTGCTATATGTTGTTTTCAGATTATATATATTTTGAACAATTAGCTAATAGCCATACTTCCAACAAAGGTATTATTCGTTATTTGCTGACAAAGATAGCTTGTCTATGTTTAAATATAAAGAAAAGTTTATCATTTTGAGTATGCATAAGTAGACCCAAATCATGGTTTTCAAATACTTAATGAGAAAACTTATTATCAAGAATAAAATGACAAGGAACAGAGAATCATAAAGCAATACCATACTCATTTTAAAAAATAGAAATATTTTGACAAACCAGAAATAAAATGAACAAAAATGATGACAGATATCATATAATGACATACATTTATGCCACATGATGAAATGTAAACTAATCTATGTTTTCTAGTTAGAAGGTGAGCAATAAGTTTTTTGAGATTTAAGACAAATGCCCAGTTTTGCCAGATGTAAGTAATATAATCCTGGCACAGACAGCAAGCTACAGAATCACATAATTAAACTGTTCATCCCAATATTTAACCCTTTCTTAAGCTTATAAGAAAATCTTTAAATGGCAGTGATCATGATCTAGTTTACTTTGGAGATGGTATTTATCAAAGATCATTATGAAATTCTACAGATTATGAAGAATGATTAAGAAGACATAAATGAATTAGTTCTGCCTGTATAAGATAGTATACGTGGGTGGCACCAACTAACGATAGTGCCTTCAACTAAAAAGACTGCTGAATACTTAGCTTATTCATCATTACAAAACACATTCTTTGTGTCCATTAACCAATTTCTCAGTCACCACCCTCCCTCCCCTCCCCCTTTTCACCTCTATTAAGCACAATTCTGTTCTCTTCTTCTGAGTTCAGTGCATTATTGTGATTGTTCTCTCTCTCTCTCTCTCTCTCTCTCTCTCTCTCTCTCTCTCTCTCTCTCCCCCTCTCTCTTTTATTGTTTATTTGTTTATTTATGAGTTTATCTCCCACTTATGACTGAAGACATGTGGTATTTCTTTTTCTGGACTTGGACTGTTTCACTTTGCATAATTTTCTCCAAACTTATCCTTGTTGTTGTGAATGGCAGAATTTCATTCTTTTTGATTGTTGAATAGTAGTCTATTTTGTATATGTGCCACATTTTTCTTATCCTCCATCAATGGACATTTAGGTTATTGTAAATAGAGCTGCATTACATGGAGTGTAGGTATCCCTTTGACATGGTGATTTCCATTTCTTCGGGTATATACTGAGTAAAAGGATTGCCGGATTGTATGGTAGTTCTATCTGTAGTTGTTTAAGGACACTCCATACTGTTTTGCATAATGGTCGTATTAATTTACAGTCCCACCAACAGTGTAGAAGTGTTCCCCTCTCTCAGCATCCTTGTCAGCATTTGTTATTCTCTTTTTGATAATAGCCAGTCTAACTGGGGAGAGATGATATCCTAGTGTGGTTTTCATTTTCATTTCCCTGATTCTTAGTGATGTTGAGCATTTTTTCATATATCTGTTGGCTATTTGTATGTCCTCCTTTAAGAAATGTCTGTTCAGCTCCTTTGCCCATTTTTAATTGAAGTATTTGTTTTTTACTGTAAAACTGTTTGAGATCCTTGTGTATTTTGGATATTAATCCCTTGTCAGATGCATAGTTACCAAATATTTTCTCCTATTCTGTAGATTGTCTTTTCACTCTCTTGATTGTTTCTGTTGCTGTGCAGAAGCTTTTCAGTTTGATATAATCTCATTTGTTTATTTTTTTCTTTTGTAGTCTGTGCTTTTGGGGTCTTATCCTCTTCAACAAATGGTGCTAGGTAAACTGGATATCCATGTGTAGAAGAATGAAACTAGTTCCATATCTCTCACCATATGCCAAAATCAACTCAAAATAGATTAAAGACTTAAATATAAGACATGAAATTTTAAAGGTCCTTGAGGAAAACACAAGGGAAACACTCCAGGATGAAGGAGGGTACATTTTTTAGCTCTATTGCACAGCATGGTGACTACAGTTAATAATAATCCATATTTCAAAGTTGCTAACAGGGCAAATTTTAAATGTTCTCACCACAAATAAAATTAGGACATGAGGTAATGGATATATTTGGGTTTGTTTTGTTTTTGTAATCAGAGCATTAGATAATAATTCTTTGTAATCAAAGAATATTAGATAATAATTTCTGAAACAATACATTTCACATGATTTTGGAGGGTATGAGATTGTATAATGAGAGACACCCTTAAGAACATTTTTCATCTTTAAAGCCAGGGTTCCAACAGAGCCAAATATCTTGTGTCAACCCCATGCAAGCCCACCATAGTAAGGAGGAAACAAGGACAATGACACAAAATGCTAACGTACTACTTTTAGGACTGTATTTTGGTATGCTTACTAAAATATAAAAAATCAGCTAATAAATCACCCCTGCAATCCTTACACAAATACCATACAACATTTGCAACTTGTTTTGTCTCTCACACTTTATTTTCATCTTCTCTTTCTTCTCTTATTTTTCAAGTTAAATTTTGAGGCAAATATTTATATCTAATATATTTTTCACATGTAATTTTTTGAGTAGCTTCTCTGACCCTATTCGCCATGACTTTTAGTTTTTTTCTTCCCGAAGACAGACAGTCTTTAGGATTATGGTTGAATTTAGAAAGATCAAAAAGACTACATGCTAATGTATATTTTTATTGTTCTAAACTGGAATGAAACATGAAGAGCCTAAGGATACAAATAATGGAAAGTCATGGCAAATGAGAAGAAAACAACATTAAAGGCAAACAAAATTTAATTTGCATTAATTGTGCATCTCTGACTCTGAGGATGTGAAATGTCATAGCGGTGGTCTCATTTAAAGGGAACATTAAGCTTTAAAAAACACAAAGGGCAATTGACACTAGAGAACACTTGGTTTTAACTTTATGCCTAATTATACTTTTATAGGATATAAACTATTATATAATTCTGTTCTTTATGCAATGTCTCTTAAGAACTAATTGAGGCCAGGAATGCTAGAATTGGCATTTATTTTGATTTTATCACTATTATTGTCACTATTGCTACGTTCTTGTAGTAGGACACTGGCTCTTCATATCCTTAAGAGGATATGGATTTAAATAGCCAGTTGAGTGGGAACAGATCAAGTCCCATTTTAAGCCAACATTGATGAATTATAAACGAATGCCCACAGCAAATTATTAAATTCAAGTTATTAATTTTTAGAATTCCAGTTAAATTAATTATAACTTTAATGCTTAAAAAACATTCAAGGAAACGCCTGTTTCAAAAATTTGACTTATAATGATAAATCCCATCTTTCTATATTTACCATTATAACAATTTTGCTCACAACAAAAAAAAGCGGAATCTGCATTTGCTCAGCCAGATCTTTGCAGATTAATAATAACAACACAGCAAAAAATTACTCTGACAGACAACATACCAGGTACTAATCTAAGCAATTTACAGGAATTATGTTATTTCATTTTTACCACTATTAAGACTTTCAAGATACAAATGATGAATATGTGACTCAAAGAGTTTAAATAACTTGTTCCCACACAATTAATAAATGACTCACCTGGATTCAAAACCAGTTATTTATTAGTTCCCATAAAATTTGTAAGGTAGTACCATGGTTATCCATATTTTTCAGATTCAGATAGCTATGCTAGAAGAGTTAGGTAATTTTCTTGGGGTTAATATTGATATGAAGTTACAGAACCAATGATTGAACTCAAAATAATATATCAAAATAAGTAGAAAATCATGGTAACTATCACTCAGCTAAGGGTCGTGGAATAAAAGTCTAAATCTTTCAATGTGTGACATCAACATGATCAGATGTATGTTTATATTGCACAAACACATGAACTATAATAACCCATTTGCTGGTTTGTATACTTTAATAATTACATAACTGAAAATTTGTCAATTTGATTTTGAAAAGTCCAATGAGTTTTATTGTTAACAAAACAATGTAAGTGAAGAAAACTTGTGAAATAAATAAAAACATTTTGTAGCAATCTGTGAAGTGGAGATACTAAACTACAATGACAAATTATATAAATAAAAGATATAATCTTGGCTGAAGGATGTATTGCACATAAGCTGAATGCACCCTTTCAAATAGCTTCTGTGTTATTTATTCATAAAATATTTTCCCTCCACTGGATGTGTGACCTACAAAAATGCATAAGGACTCTTATTTAAAAACTTAAAAAGCCCCTAGGTTCTATATTCTCTTACATAAGAATCATCATAGCACAGCCATACCCATCAGGAATTTTAATCTACAGCAAAACCCAAGAAGGATAATTATTTATATGAGAAGACTCATTGCTGCCAATGTTTTGAGATGCTTGCAAACTTCTGATTCAAGAGAAATTATATAAACTCTCTAGGTTATCAAAATATATGGCAAATATTTATAGAAATGAGTTATGAGGTAATAATTAAAGTCAGTGATAGGATCATGTATAATAGCAGAAGTAAAATATAAACTGCTATATGGAGACCCCAAAGTACAATGGTTTAAGTAAAAGAAAAAGCTGAATCTTTCTTGTGTAGGAGTCTCTAGTAAGCAGCTCAGTTTAGCAAGACCTCTCTTGTTGTACCTCCATTCACCAGGATGCTTTTATAATCTGTGAGATTGAAGCGGGACTTCAATAATTTGTGTTCCAGAGAGGCTGAAGAAACCCAAAGCAGTCCTTATTGTTTGAAGCAGGTGAGGCATAAATCTTACATATTACTGCTGGTCCTGTTCCACTTGTGAGGTCTTGGTTACACAGCCATAGTCATCTGCAAGGGAGGCTAGGAAATGTAGTTTCTAGCTAAGTGGCAGTTATTCATTTGAGCACCATGCACTGTGCTATGTGCTGATTTTACAGAAATGAATTTACATGAACACAATTTTTGGTCCTCATGGAGTTTACATAGCATAATAAATAGAAAGACTGTGTAGTATATTAAAAGGTGGAAAATAGTTTGAAACAGAATAAATAAAAAAAGGATAAGAGCATTGCAGTGTGTTAGGATGTGTTGCAATTTTAAATAGGGTGGTTGCCATAGACCTCATAGAGAAGGATGTTTTTGAGTAAAAACTTTAACCCCTACAGGCATATGGGGGAAAAAATTATTCCAGGCATAGGGAAAGAAATTACAAGTGTTCTGAGGTAGAAAAATACTTGGTGTGTTTCAGAACCAGCAAGCAAGTACATTGGTTGGAGCTGAGAGTAAAGCAGGGAATGGTAAAATTTGAGGGTGGAGCAGAGATGCACAGCAGATCACGTAGATCCTTATGATATTGTTTCAAGGACTTCAGATTTTGCTCTAGCAATTTGGAAAGTCCTTTGAGCCTTGCTAACAGAGGACTGTTTGTCCAAGAAAAGTTGAGACTAAGTTGTTGGGAAAACCTAACAGTTCGCCACAATTGAGTTTTTGGATTAGGCCAAATTGATTGAATGAATGTAAGGGGAAAAGGTGTTCCTTGACATTCATGAACTGGTCTGCGGCCCAGAGTTAGACTTCAGTGTTATTACAAGCATCCCTATACAAAACTTTCCTATATCTCTTGAAATAAGTGATTTCTACTTCTATGCCAATCAATGTTTATTCTTGCTCTACTCTGTCCACCATGTAGGTAAGATTTGTTGAGCTACACAGTCATAGAGCTGAGAGCACTCAGTCTAGATTAATCCCCTTAGACCCTCCACATAATAGCGAACAAAGCCCAAATTCAATGAAGTTTCTATCATCCTCTTTCTGAGATGCCCCATAGTTACCTAAAGTGTGCATTCTCCCTTCATGCAATGAATAATGAATACAATTTGTTCAACTATAGGTATGCTCGTGGCAAAGACAAAACCATAGGTATAGATAACATTTCAGTGGATGCCAAGGTTGAAGGATCAAGGGGGGTGGGTCTGTCTACAAAGGGACAACACGAGGGGTTTCTCTGTGATGATGGCACTCTTCTGTATCTTGATTGTGGTGGAGGTTACATACCCTATGCATTTGTAAAAATACTTCACCTAGGAGTGAATTTTAATATATGTAAGTTGGAAATTCATTATATGTAAATTAGGACTGATCTTTTTAGAAAATTAATGAATAATAAAAATTCAAGACATATTGATCCTTTGGAAAGACATAAAACACCTCAAATTGTGAAAAAATTCATAATGCTGATTACTGCACCTATTTAAATAAATAGAATTTTAAGCTGTTAATTATATCAGCTTAGAAAATGTCAACCCTTAAATCTCTTTCCTATTCAGCATTTTTTAAACTGTTGGATCATCAGTGAATAAAGCATGCTACTCCATAATGATCCTTTTTTAATTACTTTTACTATTTTCTACATGGCACTGTTTTCTACCATTTAGATGATCACCAATATTTTTTGAACTGGAGACATTAAAAAGGAGAATTATCTTTATAGCTCAGCTTTTATTTCCATATGTTTATGCTTTCTTCTCAAAAATCTCTTAATACCTAGCCAGTCTTCCACTTCTGATTTAACCAATTATCGCTACTTGTTTTTAAGGTAACTTCATGTTCTGCTAAAACTGTTAAATGTCTTCATAGACTTCTTCTGTTCCTACTTTTAAGCTTTTGCTATTTTAACCTGTTATAAACCTTGAGACAGGAAATAGGGACTGCACATTCATCTCAAATCACTGTCACAGGTCTCAGCACTTGAATCCTGACTCTGCCCATCATCTCCTGTCAGCTCCTGGATGGTGATGATATAAAAACTGAGAAATGTTAAAGAGAAAATGCCAAGAAAAATAAAAGACACTGGAAAAAGAACATATGATAAATATTCAACAGAATTGTTTATTCCTATTCAGGTAAAGCCACTTAAGAAAGAATCAGAGATTGATTTGACTTTAACTCCTGTTGTCTGAAAGAAATTTAATTAAATAACAAAAACAAATTATTCTATTGTCCTCTAAACAATGCCTGGGGAGAAGGTCCTGTTTCCAGACACCTGTTCCACAAAAGCAAACAGCTTATTTGTAAAGGAAACACGTTGCCTATGATACCTCACGTAGGTGAACATCAAACAAAAAACCCATGTACACAAATGACAAACGAGAGAACTTGGAGGATTTTGTCTTCTATTCTGACATGCTTTGGCTTTAAGAACACAGTCATAAATATTTTGTCAGTTTTTCTTTTTACTGAATTCCAGAAAATAGTTACTGAAAAAGTAACTTCAGCCACGGTCTTCTGATCCATCCTACCAATAGGTACTTTGTCCCTCCTGGTGATTTTGGAAGAAAAGAGGGGAAAAAAAAGAGTTCCAGGATCAAAAATTGGAAAGACAAAATCTGAAAATTACATTATGATAGTTTACACTAATAAAGAAATGAGCAATGACTGAATTAATTATGAGTAACATTTATCTTCATAAAACTTCATATTTTAAAAACTATGTTCACATTAATTTTTGGATGCTTATGGAGTCTTCTAAAGCAGACAGATCAAGTGAAATTAGTGGCTTTTGGTTGTGATAAAACTTTCTCTTAGAGTAAAATTCATATATCCTGTTGGTGGGACATTAACTACTGGAATCTCTATCCCATTGTTTGAGCCCAGATCTCACTTCACAACACTGAGTAGCCTAAAAGCAAATACGAATAAACCAGAAGTTCACCCTTTGTTACCATCTTCTATCTATCTTTTAGTTGCTTCTCATTTTCCTTTTTATTCTTTTTTTTTTTTTGTCTTTTGTCTTTTTTCCGTGTCCGGCAATGGATCGCAACCCTCAGTGTTGCCCCCGTACCGGACCGGGGACCGGCAACAGAATCGCAACCCTCGGTGTTGCTCCCGCGCCTCGCTCAGCCAGTGAGCGGGAACCGGTCTGCATGTGGGATCCGAACCCTCGGGCGGGAGCGCCGCCGCGCTTCCCAAGCGGCGCACTATCCAGTGCGCCACCGGGCCGGCCCTTCCTTTTTATTCTTAAAAATAATTCCAATAATCTTAATAATAACAACCATCTGTAGGTGTAACTCCTGGAATGGGAGGATACCTTCCGAATCCCTTCTGCACCATATACTTGTGATATCAAAGGCCCTAGTGTAATATCTACCATTGTATATTCTCTACTTCTCTTCAATTTGTCTATTCTCACCCTTCTGAAATCTTTATTGTTGAAATTTCTTATAATTATTTTGATATTGCATTTGGTAATTTGGTGTAAGAACAGTACTGATAGTTATAATTATTCTTGACATTTTCCCTGAATGTTATTGGTCAAGTCAGTATTGACTTTCTGTTCTGGTGATGGAATGAGAGCTTGGTGGAATAAAACTGTAATGATGAAATGCTTTTACCCCCTAATGGGCCTCAAGTAATCAGCTCCTATTTTGAGACGAGTGACTATGGCTCATCTATGTAGTTAGCAGTCTATTTGTTTAATTTTATGAAGTTAGTTGAAAATTGCATGGTCTTGAGTCCTGGATATCATGTTGGATCCTTCTGTGAGATAATAAAAGAAAAGTTCTGCTACCTGGATCAATAAAAATGTAAAAAAAATTTCATTGCATCATTCTTCTGAAGAAATATTACTATTGATTCCTGTGTAACCTATCTTCAGGGAGCACTAAAAATGATGAATTATTTTACCTTGCTTATACTCAAGAAGACTCGACTTTGCCAGCTCTAACTTGCAGATATGGCATAGTGATATCGTTTACTTCAACCATTTTGAGCAAAATACATGAAAAGAAATTATAAAAATAGAGCCTTTTTCGTGAAGTACCTGGATTTGGTTAGTCTTACTGAGGAGTCTCCCCACAAAATGAGTGTGTGTGTAATTTTCTGAAATAAGGAACTCTTAACAAACCAAGTTATGTTTGAAAAATTGAAAAATAGAATCTTTCCATAATTCAGATCTCAGTGCAACTAACAAATAACTTAAACCTTTCCCAAGATCCCTGGCCTCAGTTAGTGGCTTTTCCCCATAGCACTTTGTATATTTCTCCATTTGGTATATATTTATAGATATGTCTCACCTAGTGGACTCTGAACTCCTGAGCAGTAAAGACTATGCTTTATTATTTTTTTAGTAGTAATAATAGATAATAGAGTGTCTAAGACAGAGTAAGCACTGAATAAGTTACCTTGAAAGAATTAACGAATGAGTGTAAATTATAATTAATCTATTTGTAAAGAATTCAACAAATGATGTTAGAATCAATAGGATCCCATAAAAATTATCTTTCCATAGATTACAGCATAAACATTATAGATAACTATGAGAAGCACAACTCTTAGCTTCAGAGCCCAATACCCAAAGGAAAGTATCTAACTGTCAATCTATTTACACACATGTGTGCATATATACATCACATCATATTATGTACTTGGAAAAAAGTCAGGTGATATTTTTAAATAAGAGTCTTTTTTTCCCCAATTTTGGTTCACATTTTATTCATGTGCTAAATGCATTTACACACTGCTCTCAATAAAATAATTCATGTTGATTAATCTATGTGCTCCTTTCATCCTTCCTCCCATCAAATATCTACAGACATCAATGACATTCATTTGTAAATAATAGAAGGATAGGTTCGGATGAAAGAATTTAATTTCCTATTGTCACAAAGCTCAAATCCACTTTTTTCTAAATCATTTCTGAAGTTCAATTTAAGTGCTTCCTTCTAGATAATAGTTACTTATATCAAAAGATGAGAATTTGTAACTAAAATATCAAAATGAAAATTTTAAAAATAACTATAATTTCTAGTTACACATTATACAGTATTTACTATGACAACTGTATTTAGCCATGGTAGTTCTGGGGATTATGTTTCTATTGTTTGATCTTTAAGGCTAAAAATTGAAATGAAGTTTTAGCTAGCTTGAATTGTAAAATGTAGTGTAATTGCATAAAAGAATCAAAGATAACTTTCTAACTCTGCTCACAAAAAAGCCTCTTAAATTTCTTAAGGGTAAAGTTACATCGTACATCTTGTGTGTCATAGCCAAAAGAAGCATAAGATCATCTCATAAGAGATTCATAAGCAAAACAAAATTCAGGATTGTTTTAAAACTTTAAAAAATGTGTATTACTCTCTAAAGAAGGTTGTTTTTTAAGTAACTATTTCCATATTAAAATGTGTTAATGCCCAAATCTATAAAATGCAACATACTCTTTATTTAATTATTGAACAAGACAGTTTGCTTGTCAAGAGCCTGGTACTTAAGCACCAAGAATTAAGTGCCCTCCCTTAGGTGGCACTTAAAAAAAAGAATAAAAATTCCCAACTGAGCGTTAGTGCCACAATGACAACTCTGTGACACTCACTGAGTATTATACTGAAAACAGTATCCTACCTCATCCCTCATAGAACCGTATGGATCTGCATAAAAAAGCAAATATCAGAAGTGGCCATCAGGAGGGAACTGCTGAGCTTGCAGGGGTAATGGCTTGTCTTGCTCTTTCCTGAGAATGAGGACAGAATGATGAAGGAAAATGAGACCAGCCAGTCACTGTTTTCAGAATCTAGCCTAATCAAGACACCCAATTTCTTAGCAGGCTATCCCAGGTAAACAGGAGAGGGACTGATTCAATAGTAGGTGTAAGTAACCCTGGAGACACTCAGAACTAGACTTGAAATGAAACTCTGGAAAAAGACTAAATTCCACACTAATTTAATGGGTTGGGTTTATAGATATTTATTTAATAAAAGTTATTATAATTAATCCTAGCAGTTTAAGTTTAATTAGATAGCACTTACTATGTGCAAGCCATTCTTTCAAATCCTTTACACATAATGCATACTTCTATCATCAAAATCACTCCATTTAACAGATAGGATAATTAGGGTGCTGAGATATTAGGAAGAGGTATAATCACTGTTAGAACCCAAGAGTTCTGATTCCAGAACTATAGGTTTAAAATCAGGACATGAAAATTTACTGTGGCTATAAGGTTAACAAGATTTGGGATATTTGTGTTTCACCTGAACCTATCTTATTTACTTGAACTTGTTTGAAGATTATTTAACTCACAAAACATCATTTCTTGTATCTTCCCAAATAAAAGTTTAGTCATTTCTACCAATGGAGCTTGAAAAACAAATCTCTTTTTTGATAAATAATCATCTTGCTTTCAGCCTCTAAAACTTATTACCAGAAACATACCTTCTGCCAGACAGACAAATGGTATTATTTCTTATCCCAATGCCTTAGGGTATGATAGGCATTTTGATTGTTATTATTTTTTATTGTGTTTATTTCTAGAATTTTCAACATCTTTGAGGTTACCATCCTTGTCCTTAGCTAGAAGCTACAATATAAATTTTGCATAAAAATCTCTATGCTTTTTCCTTTGCATGCAAATATTATACTGCTTTCAAGTGATAATATAATCTATTCACATTTTTACCAGAATAACTCAAATATTAACACTTTGTTCTCTTTGAAAGTGGTGATCTCAGTTTTATATAGTAAACATTTCAAGTAAATTATTGGTTTGAGAGGAAATATTTTAAATTTTGACTTAAGATACTTGACAATGCTTTAGTCAGATTAATGAGGCATAGCTTTATTTGTTTTTCAAACTTTATTGTGACATATGGACATACAGCTTTGTTTTGATTCATGGATTTTTTTTTTAAGAATAGAAGCATTTCTAAATTTCAGGTTTATATTCAAGATAAGTAAAAACATGCTTAGATTGTTCCAACAAATTCTCTATCTTTAAGTGAAAATTTGGGTGTAAAAGTTGCTCTATTCCTGTCAATGCCCCTAAAATTTCACAGAATATGAATGATTATACAGAAGACCTTTACAAAAAGCTAAAAACAATATATGAAACAAAAACCTACATTCACTGCATACATATGGAAAGTAAAACTGGCAATTCATAAGACATAAGATGACATTTTGTAAAGTAGATGCAATCAATTACTATTATAGCAAAGAAAATTCACTCAACCAGGTTTAAGAGAATTAAACAAAATCCTTACAAGCACTGCCTCTTCATTAACAAACCAGCTGAAAGATTAACAAATTCACTGCCTGTCTAGAGGTATTTAAAATATCCCAGTGTAATGGTTCCGGAATTATGAGAGGATTTTAAAAAATAAGATATTTTGAAAACTTCCCTAAAGTGTGCCTCTGCAAAATTAAACCTGTATTTGACTGCCCTTCATGACTGGATAAGAAGGGAACATGTGGCAGTGAATCAGACACTCTCTTATATGACATAATCTAGAATAGTCTAGGATTGTTTATATTCCCTTTATATTTCCTACAAATTTGGTTCTTATCCTTAAGAATCACTTATTAATGAAGTCAGACTTTGTGTCTGTAAAGGCAGACTGTGATTTAGACCAAACCTCCTGCCGAGAACAATTAGACAATCTAGACAAAACCACCTACTTGAAGGCATAAAACAAGACTGTGATCTATGGTAGGATAAAGGGCCAAAGAGGCAAGTTTAGGTCTTCTTTAAGTATTCTGTGACTCAGGAGGAAGCAGCAGGAATGCTGAAAGGATGAAAAACAAACAAACAAAAAACTTTTAACGGTCCTGCTGTGTTAGGGGGCAGAAGTCAGAATTCAGAGATGGTAATCTGGTTAAATCATCTTGATCTGAGGTAAGTATGGTCAGTAAGTAGATGGAACTCACAAGAATTGAGGCTCAGCTTTAAATCTATGCAATCCCTGAAATGTAGTTAAATTGATCCTGGATTGCTAGAGTCTCAAAGTGCCTGGAAGAAACAAGTATGTATTATTTTCAGAAAGGAAACTTCATATAAAATGTTACTATTTGTACAATTTTGTTTATATAATGTGTAGCAAAATGTGTAAAATGTGTAATGTGTAAAAAAATACACACACACATATACCTGAGAAATAAGACAACACAAATCAAAAGCATCAGTGAAATCAATAGACATAAGTATAAATTCATGGGTCATAAATGCCAAATAAAATAGAAGACATTTAGTTAAATTTGAATTTCAGATAAACATTTAATATCCCATGCAATATTTGGGACATACCTATAACTAAAAAATTATTCATTGTTATTCTAAATATTATCAATGATTATCTGAAATTCAAATTCATACCAACTGGGCATTCTGTATTTTATCTGGCAACGCTTACCCTATGGAACTTAAATATTAGACTTGCAAGAACTAGATTTTCAAATAACCATGCTAACGATGTTAAAGGGGTTAAAAGACAGACTAGAGAGAAAGGACTCCACAAGGTCACCAGCTCCAGGTTTTAGCAGCAATTGCCAGCAAGTCTGGTGATGATCACACAGGCAAGAGACCTCATTGCAGAGGCCTGTGAACAACAGCACAGTTATAGCTGGTTGAATTTTAAAGTGGATTGGATATAGAAAGTGAAATGAAACTATAAAACAGAAGAGGAAGAGATTCGAACAAATGGAGGTTTCTTTACTCTTCAGCAGGGTGGGGTCAGTGAAAAAGACCAGATGTGGCATAGAGGTAATTTTGTCTCCAAGTAATATTTTAAAAAACTTTTTACTAATTCCACCCTTATTTCTCACAAATATTCCTCTTGATTTGTTTCTTGTAATTCACCTCTGTGAAGATATTTTTTCTTCCTCTACATTTTCACAGTGATAGGGAGCTTATCTGTGAGCTCCCATGCCTGTACCTAAATACCTTATGTAACTAATTGAATCTACTCTTTTTTTATTCTCCTTCTTTCCTCCTTTTGTCATAATTGATATCTAATGTTAAGACCTACATTGAGGTTAGCTTTAAAAATTACAAATAATTTCTTTCAAGTAAATACATTAACATTCTCTTTTGTCTGAGTTTTCTGGTATTTTCTTAAAAAAAAAAAAAAAAAAAAAAGGCAGATGCCCATTTAGAGGCCCTGTTTAGAAAGAAAGCTTCCTTTATTCAAGAATTACTTGAATATTTTTCTTTCTCTTCTATTCATCTCTCCTATAGAATTCAGAGGGAAAATTAGATAAAAAACTGAATTAAATAAAAGTTATACTATTCTAAATACTACCACTAACATTTCACAGACAGTTAAAGACATTATCTACAAAACCTTTTCCTTTTTTTTTATTGGTTATGAATATTCATGAGATACAAAGCTGATTGTCACCACTTGTACCCAAGATATGAATGAAGGCCAGATCCATACTGGCAGCATGCCCATTACCACAAATTGCAATTATACCTGTGTCTCCCACCCAATTATCTCCAACCTCCCTTCCCCTCTCCTTTCCTCCACTCCACTTTGTATCCCTAGGTATGTTCTCTCCCTCTGCAAGTCCAACACACCACTGTGGTCTTTTTTTCCTTCCTTCTTTCTCTCTTTGCTCCCACATATGAGTGAGTACATGAGGTATTTATCCTTCTGTGCTTTGCTTATTTCACTCAACATAAGTTTCTCCAGGCTCATCCATGTTGTTGCAAATGTGAGAATTTCATTCTTTTTTATGGCAGACTAGTATTCTCATGGTGCACAGGTATCACAGTTTCATTATCCAATCATCCATCAATGGATGTTTAGGTTGGTTCCATGTCTGGGCTACTGTGAACAGAGGTACAATGAACATGGGAGTGCAGGCATCCCTTCTACATTATGATTTCCATTCCTTTGGGTATATACCCACAAGTGGAATTGCTGGATTATATGGAAGATCTATCTGTAGTTGTTTAAGAAAATTCCATACTGTTTTCCATAGTTGTTGTACTAATTTACAGTCCCACCAACAGTGCAGGAGTGTTCCCTTCTCTCCACACCCTTGCCCCCATTTATTCACGATCTATTTGATCATAGCCAGTCTAACTGGGTAAGGTGGTATCTCAAAATGGTTTAAATTTGCATTTCCTAGATGACTAGTGATGTTGAGCATTTTTTAAAGTGCCTGTTGGCCATTTGTCTACCTTTGGAAAATGTTTATTCATCTCTTTTGCCCATTTTTTAATTGGGTTATTTGTTCTTTTTACTGTGTAATTGCTTGAGCTCCTTGTATATTATGAATATTAATCCCTCGTCAGATGCATAGTTAACAAAAATTTTCTCCTACACTGTAGGTTGTCATTTCACTCTGTTGATTGTTTCCTTTGCTGTGCAGAAGCTTTAGAGTTTCATATAGTGCCATTTGTTTATTTTTTATTTTGTTGCTTGTGCTTTCAGGCTCAGGTTCATAAAGTTTGTGCCCAGACCTAATTCCTGAAGTGCTTTTTCATCTATATTTTCCCTTAGTAATTTTACAGTTTCAGTTCTTCTACTTAAGTCTTTAATCCATTTTGAGTTGATTTTAGTATATGGTGAGAAGTTTATGTCTAGTTTCGTTCTTCTGCATATGAGTATCCAATTTTCCCAGCACCACCTACTGAAGAGGCAGTCTTTTCCCCAATACATGTTTTTGTTGCCTTTGTCCAATATCAGATGGCTGTAAGCCTGAGGGGTGATTTCTGGGTTCTCTATTCTGCTCCCCTGGTCCAAGTGTCTATTTTTATGCCAGTACCATAATTCCTAGAGCTGGTTAATAACTTCAGTAATATTGCAGGATACAAAATAAATTACCCCACATCCGTTACCTTTATATACTCAAATAATGAACTAACAGAAAGAAAAATAAAGAAAGCAAGCCCATTTACAATTGTCACACACAAAAAAATTAACCAATGATCAGTTTAACCAAGGAGGTGAAACATCTCTATGATGAGAACTACAAGTCACTACTGAAAGAAGTTAAAGAAGACACAAAAAGATGAAAAGATATTGCATGCTCTCAGATTGGCAGCATTAACATTGTGAAAATGTCGATACTACCCAAAGTGATCCACAGATTCAGTGTTATCTCCATCAAAATACCAATGACATTCTTCCCAGAAATGGGAAAAACAATCTTAACTTTCATATAGAACAAGAAAAGACTCTGAATAGCCAAAGCAATCCTGAGCAAAAAAAAGTAAAGCCAGAGGCTTAACACAACCTGACTTCAAGTTATACCACAAAGCTCTAGTAACCAAAACAAAACCTTTTCTAGAAGCCGCAAATAAGGTTATAAATATCCAAGAAGAATATTTATTCTGCATATTTTCCTTTTAAATAGTTTATTCTTTGGGCATCTTCCACTGATAGCAATGAAATCCTTTGAAGAGATAGATAATTAGAAAATCAATAAAATTTTAATGAAAATGACATTATAAAGCATCATGAATGTAAAATATATAGATATATAATATAACATATAAGTATGTAATACATAAGGAAAAGAAAAATTTTTGCAGCATTGTTGAGTCAGTTCTACTAAAACATATTGAGCAGTTAATCTTTATTAACCTGGTAGTTCACTTGTCATTCTCACTTCTCAGGAAAGATAAGAAGAAAAATTACATTTTTCCACTTTATAATAATTGATAATAATATTGTATTTTCTCACTTAAGTGTATATCTAATAAATATGACTTCGTGGTTTACAAGGGTCTTTTGTCCTAACAACCCTTTATAAAGTAGACACATATACAATAATTGCCATTTCACAAATGAGCAGACTAAAGCCAAGAAAGTCCAAGTTACTAGCTTAAGATCATGATCAAATTTAGAAATGGACACAGGATTAAGATAGAAGTCTTTTGATAGTAAATACAGCACTCTTTGGGGTACAGTATTCCTCTAATTCTTCTGGAAAGGTTATATTTCATAGAGTTGTACATTCTGGTGCTATCTGACAGGAGCATTTGATATATTCCACATTGACCTTATTTTATTTTTATAAAGGAAACAAAATGAAATTGGAAAATGTTTTTGCTATTTTAACTGACAGTTTATGATATTCACACACTTTTTAAAGTATTTGATATACCTTAAGTCATTTAATCATCCCAAAATTGTATAAAGAGGATACTATTATTGAATCCCTCTCCAAAGGAAGCCCTGAGACTTAGAAAGTTCCAGGGCCAATAAGCCGAGGACTGAACAGACACTGAATACAGACTTAACTTGATTGGAACCACTGGGGTCTCCAACTGAGAACACACTCCCTCGAGTTCAGTTGCTTTCTGCTTCCAGCTGCCACAGGACCATCTCTGTGATAAACACTATAGATCAGGGAAAATGCTGGCTCCACTCCTAACCAAAGCACATTTTTTCCAGGTTTCAGACACATTCTGTAAAGTTCAAATGGCCACTATTCTCCAAAAGAGTTCTGGGAAGGAAATCAACAGTGCTGGCCAACCTGCCTGTATTCCTGGATCAATGCCTAAAGAGCAAGACTCTGCAATATGCTGCCATCATCACAGGCTCTGGGCTTCCTTGTCCTTAACCCAGAGCTCAACTCTCTACTGCACTGCCTACAGAAAACTAAACACTATGGCCTCTCGAACACTCGCATTGTAAAAAGACATCCACCCCCACCCCTATATTATCATATCTTCAGCGTTATTTCTCAGTGTTCATGAGACCTGGATTTTCCTTGAAGACACCATTCCCTATGCACCCTCTAAGTGAAGACTCTTCATATTTTCAGAAAATACATAAACTAGGGACAGTGTTCTTTTTTACCATTTTCACTCTTCCAAAATTAAGCATTCAAAGCATTTTAAGAATACTAATAGTTAATATTTAATGAGCACTTGCCACGTGCCCAATTTTTTTAAGGCTTTTGTGTGTAATTATACAGTAAATCCTCAAAATACCTATGAAACAATATTATAAACATCTCTGTTCAACAGAGTTTCCATGTCTTATGTCACATAACCAGCAAGTGATTATTTTAACCCTGATTATTAACCTCTGTGCTATTTTGCCTCTCTGCCTTTGCCTTTTTATGTGGTATTTTAAAATATCAAGAACCTTTTTTATTTCAATAATAATTTACTTTTTTAATTCTAGTAAGTAAATATTAGTTTATTTTATTTTCCTTCAATTATTTCTTACCGTGCATTACTTGCATTTTTAAATAAGGAAGAATATTCTTTCATTCCTTGTCATTCATTCCTTTAAAGCAGCATTCAATTCAAATTTGAGTAAGAACAATGTCCTTATAACTATTGCTCTATATTGCTATTTAGTTTCTTTTTGCTGAAGCTGTTATACTTTCTTATGAAGGAAATAAGCTACAGGTGAGAAGTTTGATGGGATATAAGCCCTACTTTTTAAACCTTCTTAAATAAATGCCTAAAAGAGGAAAAGATTTCTGAAAGTCCAGTTGTAACAAATCTCCATTTTCTGACTGTAGCAAGAATAGTATGGAAGCTCACTGGGTCATGTACATTAACTGACTCTGAAAGAAAATCTACATGCAATAACATGGCTCAATATGGTTGTAATAATTGCCGCGCTTCAGCTATTGAACCTACTTTTAATGTAAAAGGTAATTTTTAATATACACATTTAGATTTTCTCCTCTCTAATACAAGCTAAAAAATTTATGGGAATGTGTTAGTACTGTCTTCATAAGCAATGACTTTGTAGCTAAGCTATAGGAACATGTGTAATTATGTCAACATACTACAACATTATTTATGAAGAAATAACCATTGGAAATATGCATATATAAACTTAAGTCAAGCATCTAGTGGGAAAGAACACTTGTAACATTTCTACTGGAATTTCAATAAAAAACATTAAGCACTCACCACCAAATCTATATATCAACATTGTCTGAAGGCAGTAACTATGACTAAATTTTAAAAGGGGGTGCAGGGAGCTCATAACATAAAACAAGTACCACAGGACCCCACACAACTTCCATATTGACCACTGGATATGTACTTGTTTTGCTAAGTGCTATTGCATTGTACTCTTTTACAAAAACATGCAATTCTTACTAGCAACAAACCTTACCTGAAAATAAAAAAAAAATGCTTAAAAAGCCATTAATATACTTTATAAATTGCTGGATGGATCTTCGAAATTGATGTTATGGATATCAGGTTTTATGAGTTAAGAAAATAAGTAAGAAAATAAGATTGATTACTATATAACACTACTTGGAAGATACTTCTCAATGAACAAATGTGTTACTGAATTGTCCTACTTTGTTCTTTTTAAATTTTTCTTTTTTTATATAATTTTTGAAAGACTAAATGTTTTTCCAACTTTAAAAGATGTTTTCAAGTATCAGTAGTCTGACAATTGTTAGTTATGTAACATTTGGAGTCATTTCATCCATATTTGTTAGTCAATCCCTCATTATTACTCTAGTCATTCCCATCTAATTGACATTTATTTATTGAAACCTATTATATGCCAAGCATTATCCCAGATTCTGTAAATACAACTATAAACAAAATAGACAATACATAGCTTATATTTTAATGAAGGAAGACTAATAATAAACAAAACAAACTGAAAATTTTTAAAAAACCAGATGATCAAAAATGCTATGCAGAAAATTTATATGGGCAATGAGTTAAAACCAGCCAAATGCAACTCTAAACTGGGTTGTCAGAGATTATCTTTCTGAGAAAGAAATGTCTTTAATTGGCAACCTAACAGTCATTCTCCCAACACTTCTTTCCTGATAGAGTATTGGTCGTATTCATCTATTTACCCTTGAGTACAATGCATGAATCAGCTGAAGCCATCATAACCTAGAAAAGAATGTAAAGAGAATGAGCAGAGAAACCGAACCAGTGCCTTGATATCCCTGAACTATTTCATTACCTAGCATTGTAATTACCTTCCTTCAAGAATTCAAATAAGTGAAATCATTAAACCCGTTATAAAATTACTCCTAACTGCATCTTTTACTTATTACTGTGTAAACATTCTTACAGATAAAAAAGTAGCATTTAATTTGAAGCATGAATGACAAGGTGGAGCCAGCTTTAACAGCCATCTATAACAAAGTCAGAAAGTAGTATGTTACATTCCACACAGAGAAAACAACTGGTCCAAAGGACATATGTTTGGAATGAGATTTCTGGAAAAGGCCATAATATGTCTATGGCTTAATGGGAAGAATGAGAGTAAAGAAAGATGAGGCAAGATTAAGTTACAGGGGGCTTTGCTAGTCAGGATAAGGTGACTAGTTTTATTCTGAGAGTACTGGGGTGACATTCCCTGATTAACATTTCTTTAAAAATTACACTGGAGAAGCAAAAGAGAAAACAGGGTTATCCACTACTATGGTATTGCAGAGGTCTAGATAATAGATAATGGTGGTCTGGATGTGATAACAAGAGCGGAAAAGAACAGAAGTAAATAATTTGATATATATTTTGCTGAATTACAATACCTAATAGTGGACTGGATGAATGAAAGAAGAGAACAATGAAGGATTATTCTTTAGTCCTTTTGTTGACTTTTTAACTAAAATAGACTCAAATGTTTTGATACAAGAAGAGTATATAAACATTATATAAAATATATGTATCATGGGCCGGCCCGGTGGCGCACTGCTACAGTGCGCCGCTTGCGAGCGTGGTGGCGCTCCCGCCGAGGGTTCGGATCCCACATACAGACCGGTTCCCGCTCACTGGCTGAGCGAGGTGTGGGAGCAACACCAAGGGTTGCGATCCCGTTGCCGGTCCCAGTCCGGTACGGGGGTAACACTGAGGGTTGCGATCCGTTGCCAGACACGAAAAAAGACAAAAAGGAAAAAATAAATAAATAAATAAAAATATATGTATCAAGCATGAAAGAAATTATGCCTATAGAATTCTCTGCTTATAGGATTCAAACATTTGCTCATACAAAATAGCTGTTATTAAATATTTTTAATCCCTGATTTAATTAGGGATTAAAAATATGATTAGGGATTAAAAATCCCTGATTAGGATTAAAAATATGTATGTGATACAGCTCCTACCTAGAAAGTACTCCTGAACTTGACAGATATTTATGTAAATAATTACCCGGAAGTGTAATAAATATTCTAAAAGAAATATGTATAAGAACCTATAAGTACTTAACATAGTAACTGCATAATTCTAGACCTCTTTTGCTCAACATGTAAAGTTGGAAACTTCCTTAAAGCAGGTCGTGTTTCTCTAACTTACCTATTGCCTCCAAACTACCAAGAAAACCTCAAGGCATATAATGATAGCCCAAAACACTAACGGAAGTCCGGAAGTTTACATCTGTATATTTAACCAATGTGCAATTTCTAATAGAGGCATAAAATCAAGTTCTGAGTACAATGCATTTGTAAAAGGTTTCTTCCTCTTTTGCAAAGCCCAAAATAAACACCTGGAGAAGAGTGGCCTCTTCTTCAAGTGATAGGCACCACAAAACAGCTGGTGCTGTCAGACACAGTTCCTCCATCTATAAAACACGGTAAATGACTAATGATCAAAGACTAAGTAAAAAGGTATGTGTTTTGGTATTTGGATAAAATAAGATCTATTGAAGCTTTTGCACATCTAAATTATAACATATTTTATTGAAAGACTTCTATATTCTAGTTTAACTCTTTGTTTAAATGGGTTAAAGCTGTTCAAGACAGTGCCACTGCATCCCACTGAGACCAGAACCACCAGCACAGCTGTCCTTCAAAACAGGAATGCAGCCAAGTATGCAAATACCCTCTCATGCTGAGAGAGGACATGAAAGTGACCTGATCCTCTGGCCAACTGGAACTTGCCATGTTGGTAGATTCACTGATATTTTTTTTCCTGTAAAGAAAGATAAGAATATTCTTGTTTTTGTATATATTCAGCAACATATACATATACATCTCCAGCAATATATTTTATTACATATGTATATATTGTTGGATAGCTTGCTTGTTGTTTTTAGTAGAAAAAAGGCCTAAAGTTAACCAGCTCTGCCCTCATTACAGCAGTCAGTGGAAATCATTGCAGTTGGCTTCAGGGGAAACAAAGATATTTTGTCCATCCAAGAATAGGAAGTAAACATTGCAGAAACAAAAATCATAACATTGTGGTATAATAGTATAAAAGACCGGCCTTCATAAATTGTACAGATTTTTTTTTGTTTTAAACAAGAAATGCACAAAGTAACAAATTCCCAAATTAAATTATAGCTTTTCTTGATCTTTCAAAACTCAAGTTAGCTGTTTTTTAAGAATGATGCCATTTGTCCTGACTTTAAATTTGTGGTTTTATTATTCTTCAAGTGTCTTTCTTTCTTTTGTCTTACCATTTAAACTCATTCATTCATACTTTACTATAAAAGGCATTTACAAAATATACTCTTCATAAGACTTTTAGACAAGCTCAAATGCCTGAAGGAGTGAACACCATTTGGCAGATATATAATGGGATGTTTTAATTTCTAGCCTGAAGCAGCTCAGCCTAAGATTTAAAAAGCCATGGCGATTAATCTACTGTTGAAATGCGCTTTTCAGATAGACCCATTTAAGAATACCCCTGGTGAATAAATGCAAAGATTTTTGTTAGGCCAATCATGATGAAGCAAAAGGCTATTTTTGCATTTGACCCAACTCTGGCTGAGAATCAGCATTAATCAAACCCCAGTATCCTCTACTTATAAACATTCATCCTCTCTTTTAAAGATAGCATTATCTGAGTGCCCTCAATAAATTCATTTCTCTCAAAGTCACATAGTTTTTCCATAGCATAACATAAAGGAAACCAAATAAATATGTTCTGAGATGTTTTATGATAAAGAAATTAAGTAGAAACTGTAAATATGGGTATCAAAACCATATATAAATAGTCATACATAAATCTTGATTTAGTTGTATATCATTGGACTTGGGTTGATGAACCAACAGTCTGATGTTGGTTCTGCACCTACTTTGTGTGATGATTTCAGCAGGTCTAGTTTTCTCTAAGATTTGTTTTCTTATTTTTATTTCCTTTTTTCTCTTTCCTCTTTCCTTCCTTCTTTCCTCCCTCCCTCCTTCCCTGTACATTCTGATGTACATAGATGTACAGAGAAATAGATGGCATATCTAATAAGGATAAGTTGTATGGAGAGAAATATAGCAGGGAAAGAGATCAAAAGTGCTAGAAAGGAATACTTGGTATTTTATGCTGGGTGATCAAGGAAGTCTTTACTTATTAAGAAAGTGACAATTGAACACACAAGAAGGAGTCAAGGAATGAAGTTTATTAGGCTGTCTGGCAGAAGATCATTTCAGGAAGCAGGTGCAGTAAAAAAAGAATCTTTAAAGTTAGAGGATGGTTGATGTGTTAAAGAAAGAGAAAGTCAATGAAGCTAGAGCTGCGTGCGCTGGGCAGAGTATGAGCAGATAATGCCCCAAAATTGAAAGAACATAGAATCATATGGCATGAAATCATGTATAGACATGTAGGTCTCTGTGATGACATTAGGTTATCCTATTCTGATTTAAAATCCATAGAAGGATTTTCTAAACAGGAAAGACATGTTTTAAGGGAATCACTTTGGCCTCTACACTTGGAACACCTTGTACAGGAGCAGGGAAAACAATGTGAAAAGTGATGATCGTCTAAACTAAGGCGGTAGCAGTGGAGGTGGTGAGATTTGGTTGGATTGTTTTCATTTTGAAAGTATTTCATTTTTAATGAATAGGCTTTATTTCTAGAGCACTTTTATATTTTTTAAAAATTGAGCAAAAATCACAGACAGCTTCCATATACCCTCTCTCCACCCTGAGACAGTGTCTCTCATTATTGACATCTTGCATTAGTGGGCTGCATTTGTTAAAAATGATGAAAGAATAGCGATAAGTTATTAGAAAATATAATCCACAATTTACATTTGTGTTCTAAAATCCCACGGGTTTTGACAAATGTAGAATGTCATATGTCCACTATTAGGATGTCATGTACTTATATGACTGCTCTGAAAGTCCCCTGTAATCCAAATGTTTTCCCTTCCTCCTTTCCCATTTATCTCTGGCAATCACTGATCTTTTCGATGTCTCTATAATTTTGCGTTTTCCATAATATCATGTAATTTTAACCTTTCGAGACTGGCTTCCTGCACTTAGCAATATGAATTTGTTTCCTCTATGTCTTGCGTGTACTTTTTAAACAGATTTATTGAGGTATAATTGGCATATAATAAACTGCACATATCTAAAATGTACAATTGGATAAGTTTTTATTTACCATATGAACTAATTTTAAGTGTACAATTTAATAATGTTAAGTACCTTCACATTGTTAGGCGATAGATCTCCAAAATGTTTTAATCTTACTGAACTGATACTCCGTACCCACTAAACAAACATTCCCAATTTTCCCCTCCTCCCAGCCCCTGGCAACCACCATTGTACTTTCTGTTTCTATGAATTTGACTACTTTAAATACTTCATATAAGTGGATTGATATAGTATTTGTCTTTTTGTGGATAGCTTATTTTACTTACTGTAATGTTTTCAAGGTTCACCCATGTTGTAGCCTATGACAGGTATATTAGTCCTTTTTGTGTTGCTTTAACAGAATACCTGAGACTAGATAATTTATAAAGAACAGAGGTTTGTTTGGCTTACAAGTCTGGGACAGCTGCATCTGGCACGGGCCTCAGGCTTCTTCTACTCTTGGCGAAAAGTGGCAGGGAGCCAGAGGGTACAAACACATCACACAGCGAGAGGAAGCAAAAGAGAGAGAGAGGGTGTGCCAGGGTCTTTCAAACAACCAGCTCTCACAGGAACTGATAGAGTGAGAACTCAGTCATTACTCCTCCCTCCTAGGGAGAGCACTAATCCATTCATGAGGAATCTGTCCCAGAGACTCAAACTGTCATATTGGGGATCAGATTTCCACATGAGTTCTGGGAGAGCAATACATCCAAACTCCATCGTTCTGCCCCTGGCCTCCGAGAACTCATGACCGTCTCACACACAAAACATAATCATTCTATCCCAACAGTCCCAAAAGTCTTAGCTTGCTCCATTATCAATTTAAAAGTCCAAAGTCTCATCTGAGACCAAAGGCAAAATTTCTTCCAGCTGTAAACCTGTAAAAATCAAAACCAAATTTATCTACTGCCAAGATACAAGCGTGAAACAGACATTGGTTACACATTCCCATTTTGAAAGGGAGGAATAGAATGGATGGAAGGACAAACACTACATTTAGGAAGCTGCATGGCTACTTGCAAGAGCCTACACTGAGTTATGGTGGCAAAGGCATGACATAAAGCCAGAACTTAAAAGGGAAGCAGAGTGTAAAAATTTAGAAAATTTGCACCCTGGCCTTGTGGTAGAGAAGCAGAGAGCATGCAGTGGTGCAGCCCAGTGACCCTTAGCTAAGAAGATGAACACAAAAGAAAGGGAATATTAAGAGAAAGGGAAAAAGACCCTAAAGGCACTGCAGAAACCTCTGGGGCCAACCCTTCCATTTCAGGTCCAAATGCCTAGGGAGACAAAATGGTCTTGGGGAACAGGCCAGAAGTGCCCTCCATGGGCTCGCTGCTCAGGACCACTTTGAGATGCTGCTCCCCACACCAGCTCCACAGCTGCTTTGGCTGCCACAGCTGTGGCTAAATTGGCCCCAGGTGTGGCTGGACCCACAGCTTTGGAAAATACAAGCCAGAAGCCTTGGCAGTGTTCATGTGATGTTAGGTCTGCAGGCTTACAGAATGCCAGAGCTGGGAAAGCTTGGGATCTTCCACCGCAACTTCAAAGGGTCTATGGAAAAGTCTGGGGGCCCAGGAAGAGATCTGTCACAGGGGTAGATCCATGGCAGACAGCCTTCACTAGAGCAATGCCTAGTGGAAAAGTGGTGTCAGAGCTGGAGCAGAGAAACCCCACCAGTGTCATGCCTATTGGAGCCGTGACAGAGGGACCACCCTGGAGACCCCAGACCTGGGGAGCTACCAGAGTGGAACACCAGACTGCGAGAGCTGAAGTGTGGCCTATGATTAGGAAGGCCATAGAAGTGGAGCTGCCCAAGGACTTGTGGACCCAACCCCCACACCAGCATGCAGAAGACGCAGAACATGGAGTCAAGGTATATGATTTACCAGCTTTGAGATTTAATGCCTCCCCTGCTGGGCTTCAGACTTGTTTGGGACCTGTTACCCCTATCTTTTGTCCTATTTTCTCTCTTTTGGAATAGGAATATGTACCCTGTGTTTGTCCCACCACTGTACCTTGGAAGTAGATGTGTTATATTGATTTCACAGATGGGACTTTGAACTTTGGACTCGAGTTGAAACGAGTTAAGACTTTGCGGATGAAATGAATGGATTTGGGTATGAAAAGACATGAGTTTTGAGGGGCCAAGGGTGGAATGTAGTGGATTGAATTATATTATTATATCCCCTGAAAAATCCCTGAAGTTTCAAATGTGTCCCGCAAGTTTTATGTATTAAAAACTTAGCCCCCACTGTGACTGTTAAGAGGGTGGGAAATCCTATTATGATAATTGAAAGGTGAAGCCTTGAAGAGGTGATTGGATTGTAAGACCTTGTGGTAGTGAATGGATTAAAAACAGTGGTCAGGGCTGGTTCTGAGGGCTTTAAAAGAAGAGGAGAGTCTGTCTCTTGCTCTCTCTCTGCT
This sequence comes from Galeopterus variegatus, assembly GCF_000696425.1. Lineage (NCBI taxonomy): Eukaryota > Metazoa > Chordata > Mammalia > Dermoptera > Cynocephalidae > Galeopterus > Galeopterus variegatus. The sequence continues at coordinate 426,128 of NW_007726294.1, read as the reverse complement.
CTCTCTGCTTCCACCATCTTGCACTGTGAGGGCCCTGGGTCACTGTTGCCACCACCAGATGGACTTTGGACTTCCCGGCCTCAGAAACTGTAAGCATTTTTTTTTTTTTTTTTTTGTTTTAATGAAATACCCAGTTCCATGTATTTTGTTATAAGCAACAAAAGCGGACTAATACAACAGGGTTTCCTTCATTTTCAAGGCAGAATAATACTCCATTTTATGTATATGCCACATTTTGTTTATCCATTGATCTATTAATGGACATTTGGAAAATGCACATCAAAACCACAACAAAATATCACCTCACAGCTATTAAGATGACTGTCATAAAAAAGAAAACAAGTGTTGGAAAATATGTGAAGAAATTGGAAATTTTGTGCCCTGTTGGTTGGAATGTAAAATGGTGCAGCTGCTTTGGAAAACAGTATAGTGTTTTTTACAAAAATTATAAATAGAATTATGGTATGATCCGGCTATCCCATTTTCGGGTATATACCCATAGAAATTAAAAGTAGATATCAAAGATACATTTGCATATCCATGTTCTTAGCAGTATTGTTCACAATAGCCAAAGGATGGAAATAGTCCTCTGTGTCATTTAGTGACATTTTTTTTTTAAATCACTGAACAATATTCCACTACATGAGTGTGCCACAGTTCATTTGTCGAAGAATATATTGGTTGTTTCCAAGATTTGGCAATTATAAGTAAAGATGCTATAAATTTTGTGTGCAAGTTTTCATCTGGACATGTTTCAACTGATTTGGGTAAATACCAAAGAGATGGATTCCTGGACCATATGGCAAGATTATGTTTAGCTTTGTGAAAGACTGCTAAAATATCTTCTAAAACAGCTGTACCATTTTTCATTCCTGTCAACAATGGATGAGAGTTCCTGTTGCTTCCCATCCTCACCAGCATTCGGTGTTGACAGCATTTTAGATTTTAACTTATGCAATACGTATGTAATAATATCTCACTTGATTTTAAGTTACAATCCCCTGATGACATATGGTGTTGAACATCTTTCCATATGATTATTTGCTATCTGGATGTCTCCTTTGTTGTTTCTTGGATATTCTCTTCTGTTTTGTTTGTTTTTACATTCTTTTCTCTCTTTGCTTATAATTTGGAAAGTTTCTTTTCTTTTTTTTATCTTATTTTATTTTGCAAATAAACAATATGGTTGATTATTGTGGCCAATTACCGAAACCTCCTTCCCTCCTCCCTCTACCACCTCCCTCCCAACAACCTCATATCTGTTCGTTCTCATATCAACTTCAAGGAATTGTAATTGTTGTGTCTTCTTCCCGCCCCCACCCCAGTTTATTTGTGTATTCACTGGTTTATTTTTAGATCCCACAAATAAGTGAGAACATGTGATATTTCTCTTTCTGTGCCTGACTTATTTCACTTAATATAATTTTCTCTAGGTTCATCCATGTTGTTGCAAATGGCAGTATTTCTTTCTTTTTTATAGCAGTAGTATTCCATTTTGTAGATATACAGCATTTCTGTATCCACTCATCTGATGATGGACATTTGGGCTGGTTCCAACTCTTAGATATTGTAAATGGTGCTGCAATGAACATTGGAGAACAGGTATACCTTCGACTTGATGATTTCCATTACTCTGGATATATATTCCTAGCAGTGGGATAGCTGGGTCATACGGTAGATCTATCTGCAATTGTTTGAGGAATCTCCATACCATTTTCCATATAAGATGCACCATTTTGCAGTCCCACCAACAATGTATGAGAGTTTCTTTTTCTCTGCAACCTCACCTGAATTTATCATTCACAGTCATTTGGGTATTAGCCATCCTAACTTGGGTGAGATGGTATCTCAGTGTGGTTTTGGTTTGCATTTCCCAAATGCTGAGTGATGTTGAGCATTTTTTCATGTGTCTGTTGGCTATTCGTATATCTTCCTTTGAGAAATGCCTATTTAGATCTTTTGTCCATTTTTAAGTGGGTTACTTGTTTTTTTGTAGTAAAGTTGTTTGAGTTCCTTGTATATTCTGGATATTAATCCTTTGTCACATGTATATTTTGCAAATATTTTCTCCTACTCTGTTGGTTGTCTTTTAAGTCTGTTAATTGTTCCTTTTGCTGTGCAGAAGCTTTCTAGTTTGATATCATTCCATTTATTTATTTCTCCTTTGGTTGCCCATGCTTTTGTGGTCGTATTCATGAAGTCTGTGCCCAGTGCTACTTCCTGAAGTGATTCTCCTATGTTTTCTTCAAGAAGTTTTATTGTTTCAGGGTGTATATTTAATTCTTTATTCCATTCTTAGTTGATTTTAGTATATGGTGAGTGGTATGGGTATAGTTTCATTCTCCTGCATATGGATATCCAGTTATCCAAGCAACATTTGCTGAAGAGGCAGTCTCTTCCCCAGTGTATAAGCTTGGTGCCTTTGTCAAAGATCAGATGGCAGTAAATGTGTGGGTTGATTTCTGTATTCTCTATTCTATTCCATTGATCAGTGTATCTGTTTTTATGCCAGTACCATGCTGTTTGCGTTATTATAGCTTTGCAGTATAGTTTAAAGTCAGGTAGTGTTATGCCTCCAGCTTTATTTTTTTGCTCAGAATTGCTTTGGCTATGCATGGTCTTTTGTTATTCCATATAAATGTCTGGATAGTTCTTTCCATTTCTGAGAAAAATATCATTGGAATTTTGATGGGGATTGCATTGAATTTGCATATCACTTTGGGGAGTATGACATTTTCACAATGTTGGTTCTTCCAATCCAAGACCATGGGATATCTTTCCATCTTCTTGTGTCCTCTTTAATTTCTCTCAGCAGTGGTTTGTAGTTCTCATCATAGAGATTTTTCACATCCTTGGTTAACTCAATTCCTAAGTATTTCATTTTTTTGCGTGGCTATTGTAAATTGGCTAGCTGTCTTGATTTCTCTTTCTGCATGTTCACTATTGGAGAATAGAAATGCTACCTATTTTTGTGTGTTGATTTTGTATCCTGCAACTTTGCTGAAGTTATTTATCAACTCCAAGAGTTTTTTTGTAGAGGCTTTAGGCTGTTTGATATATAAGATCATGTCATCTGCAAACAGGGACAGTTTGACTTCATCTTTTCCAACCTGGATGCCCTTTATTTCCTTCTCTTCTCTGATTGCTCTGGCTAGTACTTCCAACACTATGTTGAATAGGAGTGGTGAGAGTGGGCATCCTTGTCTAGTTCCTGTTCTTATAGGAAAAGCTTTCAGCTTTTCCCCATTCAGGATAATATTGGCAGTGGTTTTATTACATATGGCTTTAATTATGTTGAGATACTTTTTCCATCTATACCTAACTTGTAGAGAGTCTTTTTCATGAATGAGTGTTGAATTTTATCAAAGGCTTTTTCAGCATCTATAAAGATGATCACATGGTCTTTGTGTTTGATTTTATTGATATGGTGTATCACATTTATTGATTTGCATATGTTGAACCAACCTTGCATTCTTAGGATGAATCGCACTTGATAACAATGTATAATTTTGCTGTATTCTCTACAAACTATTCCAAAAGATTGAAACAGAGATAATTCTCCCAAACTCATTCTATGAAGCAAACGTCACCCTGATACCAAAGCCAGGTAAAGATACAACTAAAAAAGAAAACCACTGGCCAATATACTTGATGAATATAGATGGAAAGTTTCTGCTGAAATATTTTCAAGCTTACTGACTCTTTTCTTGGCTTTGTTCAGTCTATTGGTGAGCCCATTGACAGCATTCTTTATTTCTGTTACAGTGTTTTTGATTTCTAACCTTTCCGTTTGATTCTTTCATGTGGTTTCTATCTCTGCTTATATCACCCATTTGTTATTTTATGCCTTCTACTTTTTCTATTAGAGTTCTCATCTTATTTTTTAGAGTTATTTCAAATTCCAGGTCTAATAATTTCTAAATCTCTCCCATATCTAAGTCTGTCTCTGATGCTTGATTTTTCCTTTCAAACTGTTTTTTTTTTTTTTTTTTTTTGATTGCTAGACATGATGAATCAGGCAAATAACAACAATGCGAACAACAACAACTGAGATAAATAGGCCTTTAGTGCAAGATTTTATCTTTATTTTACTAGAAGGAAGATTATGTTTACTGCTTGCTCTGTCTGTAGGTTTTAGAGGCTAAAATTTCCACTAATGTTCCTTATTTTTGTCTTCCTTTTTTTGTCTTTCTCTAGAGACTCCTTCTTAAATAGCATCTGAGGCTTGTAGTTCTTTAAAATGTAGTTCCTCATTATTATGTAGGAGCGTGACTAATGTGTTGATAAATTATGATGGAAGAGGAAGTGTTCTATAATCCTATAGAATTGGTATGGCTCAACTGTTGGGTTTCTGCTCCTGAGCTTTTGTTCCTGGTTAACTGTGATTCTCGTTACCCACCTGTCTCTCCAATTTTTAGGGTGGCAGCTGTCCCTGTGACCTTAAATCTCTGATCAATCTAAGAAGAGTTGTTAATTTTCATTTTGCATAGTCTTTTCTTGTTGTGAAGGTAGAAGTGACAGCTTCCAAGCCCTTTACACATCCGATCAGAAATTAGAAGTCTCTTCAAAGCAATTTTTTTGTTTTTATTGTAAAATTTTCCTGAAGTCTTCCCTTTCTCAAAGAATGAATAAGAAAATGTATGTAAAATCTCTATGTGCATGAAGATATCATTATGAAATTTTAATGTTTGTGTTAAAAATTGTAAGCTAATTGTTATGATATGAACTTATTGTTCTTGTACATAGATAGACAATAGCTGTAGAGGCATATTTCAGTCAAAGTTCTTAAATTTAAACAGCAGAATACACTCTAGTCAATTTAAACATAGAAGTTTAGTAAATAATATTATTTATTATCTCCAATAAAAGAGAACATGTCAGGACCAAGGAAATCATGAAATAGAGAGTCAGGAATAATGTCACCCCCATACTCTGCCCACTGTAATTTTAGCAGATATATCATAGTCGATACCACCTAGAATTTAATTAATATGACTTTATAAACTGAATATCAACAAACTCTAACACAGCTAACATATCAAAATCAGATGCACTTTTCATCATATGTGACAGAAGATGCAGTCTTGGTACACACAGCTGCTACTGCAATAGCTTACTCCTGATGCCAAATTGGACTCAAGATTCCAACCCAAATGCAAAATAGTAATGTTTAGAGAGTCTGAGATATAAAATTCTTAGCTTTTTATCCCCCAGAACAGTGATGAATAAGTCGATATTGGCTTCCTACCCTAAATTAGAAGAAAGGCATGGCTTCAAACACTCTTTATAGTTTATTAAAGTAAGTGTCATGGGATCATATTAATGACATAAGTACTGTTGAAATAAGGTGAATTAAGAAATATCAAACTGATCACTTAAAAGGCATTTTCTTGTTTAAATTCTCCAATGTTTCTTAGGTCGTGGGTAAAAAGTGTACTCAAATATTTATTAAATTTGAGTTTTGGTGTTTCTGTTCACTCACTAATTCATGCAAATGCCCCTTCTTCTGTAACACTTTTTGTAATATTTCTGGAAGCTTTTTCAGTGTGTGATCTCTCACGCATTGCTCCCCTTTTCCATGAGCTGTTCTGCTGTCACCACCTCCCGCATCCTGAAAAATACATATTCCAGCCCCCAGACCCATGGGAACACTTAATGTTCCTGTGCCCTGAGAGCTTAGCAGCCTCTTTCAAGTTGGAAAAATCAGCTCTGTTCTGTCAAGATCAGCTCTGTCCCATCTGCCTTACAGTCCAATTTTGGGCAGTTTTAACAACATTTCTGGAACTATTAAAGTTTAAAGAGACATGCAACATTACAAAGTAGTCCCTCTGAATACACCTCACACTTCTCCAAGCTAGGATCTATCACCTTCCTTTGCTGTCCCTACCACTCCACCAGCAATAGTAGAAAATGCCAAAATCACAAATGTAGACACATATAAGATTTTACCAGTTGACTTCCAAAACCCCATGTAAAGTAATAAGGCAAATACATCCTTTGGAAAAAGAGGATGATCAAATGTATTCTAATCTGGATTCTAACTCAGCCGGTTTCCAATTACCTAACCTGGTTTTAGCCACAGTGTTCTAATTGTTTCTGTCATATACAGAGGTACCATACTTATTCATTTAAACTCTTTATTTTTATTGACATAATTAATAAATATTTATTGAGCATCTCATACACATCCAGAACACATTCCTACCATTTGAATTCAAAACTCTCTAAGTGCTCTAGATTGCATCATTTTTCTCACCATATCTTTTTTTCTGGCTCATTTTCTTTTTGAGACTAATCTAGTTACAGACTAACTAACACTAACAGTACTAACTGCTCACTTTTTTATGTGTCAGGCACTCTTTATGTTTTATGAATAAACGTGGATAAGTTTATAATGTGTGGTAGGGGAGAAAAAGAGAATTATTAGAATTTAGACAGTGAACCAGGGTGAAATGGAAAAGAATCAGAAACTTGTTAAGCTAAAGGGGGCATATAATAAGGAGTAAATTGGTTTCCATATCTACTCAATAATAAGATATTATTGAAAGTTATATTCAAAGACCTGAATTATATTGGTTTTTAAAATAAATGACTGTTTGGCTTCTAGACAAACACACAAATGCCATGTAATTTATTTTTTTAATGTTTCTCCAAATCATTTATTCTTTCTCTACTTTCTGACTTCATTATTTTCTGTGATTGGCTAAGTTGAGACTCACCTAATTGAAGGTCTGTAAAGTTGCAGGTAACAATTGTGATTGTTATCTTGAGTTATGCATCAGAAAAAAAGATGATAATTTTTTGGGAGATTTTGTTTTGTTTTAAATACCTCCTGAAGATTCTGATTCAGTAGGTCTGGGGCAGGGTCCGAGTATTGATTTATTTCTAAAGTTTCCATGGGTAGTGCTGATGATTACATCTTTCCCCAGTGTTGTCTATTGGTTTCCAGAAAATTGAGAGGGGGAACTTCCAGAATATTCTTGACTTATATAGTTTATGTACATTCTCTTAATATATTTTTTAAAAACACCCCATAAATTTTGTTGAACTGAAAAGAGAAAGTATTTCAGAAGCATTTTTTTCTAACAAACATTCAATTCCCATTTTGTTACTATATTTCTATCATAGGTACCTTAGTATCCTTATTCTTTACTTTTTAAAAACTTCCCAATAGTTGAGGGCTTTTTTTTTTTTTAATGCCCTTCATTCGAACTGTCTTTTAAGATTACAGGAAAAGCCAAATGAAGTAATCAATCTTAAGAAGGGCACTGTATTCAAAGATGAGCCATCTCCCTGGAACAGGAAAAAGTCCAAGGGCTTTCTGATCTCCTTGTCCTTAGCTGTTTTAGCTATTAATTATAGATGAAATGTTCTCTTTTGGTATTTGAGATACCCCACAAGTGAGTTCTAGCTTTGCTATGTTGAATGTGACTTCTCAGTAACAGTTATACAAATAGTTGATTAATATTCTCTTCCTATACCCTCCTTTGAGTTATTGATAGGTATATATGTAATATACCTAATGATATTCACATCATATATTCCTATCATGTGAATATATATACACGATATACATGTCTTGTTCATGTCATTCTATTATCTATCTATCTATCCAATCTATGTATATGAACACATAGAGAGTGGCACATAAATCTCTCTCTCTCTCTCTCTCTCTCTCTCTCTCTCTCTCTCTCTCTCTCTTTTTCACTTACTCATACAAATACACACATTCACAGGTACACATACACAACTCTCTGCCTTCACAGAGGTTGCCATGAAATTACTCATTATACCCTATTTATAGTTACTGAATGCATACCCTAATTGGTAAATTAATGGCTAAATTGAATTGCAAGGTATTGATTTTCAAAGGACACACACACACACACACACACACACAGAATGATTGCTGTGTCTGTTGTGCACACTCCCTGTTTTAAGTTTAATCCCAAGCAACCACAAACAGACAGTGAAAGGACCTTTTGTATGTATGTAGCTTTAGATCATAGTACAATTGTGATTTTTTTGTTGTTTTGTCTTTAGTAAGTAGATTTTATTATAGAGCAGTTTTAAATTGACAGAAATATTAAACAGAAAGAACCAAGCAGCAAGTACCCTTCACCCTTTTGTGCACACAGAAAATATTATATATTTTATATATATATTATATATTTATATTTTATATATATATTATATATTTATTATATATTATTAATATTTTGCATTAGTGTGGTATAGTTGTTACAGCTGATGAGCCAATATTGATACATTATTATTAGCCAAAGTCATTTGCTTACATTAGGATTCACTTTGTGTTGTACAGATGCTATTACGACATGTATCTGCCAAAATATGTCATACAGATTTAGTTTCACTGCCCTAAAAATTCCCTGTGTTCCACCTACTCATTCCTGCCTCCCAACACTTCTTTTCAAAGTCTCTACAGTTTTGTGTTTTCCAGAATGTCATATAGTTGGATTCATACAAGATATAGCCTTTTCAGATTGGCTTCTTTTACATATCAATATGTACTTAAGGGTTTTCCATGACTTTGGCTTGATAATTCATTCTTCTTTATTGTTGAATAATACTCCATTGTTTGGATATACCACAGTTTACTTATGCATTCATTTATTGAAAGACATCTCGGTTGCTTCTAAATTTTGGCAATCATGAGTAAAGCTGCTAAAAACATTTGTGTGCAGGTTTCTGTGTAGACATATTTTTCAATTCATTTGGATAAATAACAAGGAGCACAATTGCTGAATCATATGGTAAGAGTATGTTCAGTTTTGTGAGAAACTGCCAAGTCATCTTCCAAAGCAGCTGTACTATTTTGCATTCCCACCATCAGCGGGTGAGAGTTTCTCTTGCCGCACATCCTTGCCAGCATTTGATGTTGACGCTGTTTTCAATTTTAGCTGTTCTAATAGGTTCGTGGTGGTATTTCATCATTGCTTTAATTTGCAATTCCCTAGTAACATATAATTTTTAACATCTTTCAATATGCTTATTTTCTATCTGTATGTCTTCCTTGGTAAGGCATTTATTGAGATTTTTTGCCTGCTTTTTTATTATTGGTTATTAATATTCATGAAACACAAAGCTGATTGTCACCCCTCGTGCCCATGATGTGGGAGCCAGATTCATACTGGCTGTATACCCATTACCACAAATTGCATTTGTACCCCATGTCCCCCACCCAGTTATCCCCATCTTCCTCCCACTCCCCCCTTGCCCCCCATTCCACTTTGTAACCCATAGAATGTTCTCTCCCTCTACAAGTCCAATGCACTACTGTGGTCTTTCTTTCCTTCTTTCTCTCTTAGCCCCCACATATGAATGAGTACATGTGGTATTTATCCCTCTGTGCTTTGCTTACTTCACTCAACATAAGTTTCTCCAGGCCCATCCATGTTGTTGCAAATGGGAGTATTTCATTCTTTTTTATGGTAGAGTGGGAGAAAAATTTTGCTAACTATGCATCTGACAAGGAATTAATATTCATAATACACAAGGAATGCAAACAGTTATATATTAAAGAAACAAATAACCCAATCAAAAAATGGGCAAAGGAGCTGAATAGACATTTTTCAAAGGAAGACATACAAACGGCCAACAGGTACATGAAAAAATCCTCAACATCTCTAGTCATCAGGGAAATGCAAATTAGAACTACATTGAGATATTGCCTACCCCAGTTAGACTAGCCATAATGAAAAAGACGGTGAATAACAAATGCTGGCAAGGGTGTGGGGAGAAGGGAACACTTCCTACACTGCTGGTGGGACTGTAAATTAGTACAACCACTATGGAAAAAAATATGGAGGTTTCTCAAACAACTACAAATAGATCTCCAATATGATCCAGCAATTCCACTTCTGGGTATATACCCAGAGGAATGGAAATCATCGTGTCTCAAAGGGATATCTACACTTCCACGTTCATCACAGCTCTGTTTACAATAGTCAAGACGTGGAACCAGCCTAAATGTGCATTGATGGATGATTGGATAAGGACTATGGAATATATACACCATGGAATACTACTTTGCCTGTTTTTTAATTGGGTTATTTTCACATTGCTGATTTTAGAGTTCTTTACGTATTTTAGGTACCAGCCATTTATAAGGTAAATATTTTCAAAGATTTTCTTCCAGTATGTGGCTTGTCTTTTCACTCCCTTAGCAGTGTCTTTTGCAGAACGGGTATTTCTAATTTTAATGAACTCCAGCTTACCCATTTCTTCTTTCATGAATTGTGCTTTTGGTGGGGCATCAAAAAAGTCATCAAGGGGAGGGGTCCAGATGATGGAGTAGTCAGTTTCTGGTGTTGCTCTCTCCCACAGAGTGAACAATCTGCAGCTTTTGAGTCACAGTAACAGAAGACCTGAAATCTGTGCTGGAACAGACAGGAGCCACCTGCTGCAGGACCCCAGTTCAGGTTGCTCCCCATTTCATAAAGAGACTTTAGAGTTTTAGAGCCTTTGGGCCCACATGCCTTGAGCCTGCCTACCAGAGAAAGCAGGTGGGGCCGGGGTGGGACTTCCGCTGCAGGCCATCCATCTCTGTGAGTGACCTGAGAGGCTCTGGGTTCCCAATCCCTGAGCCAGATGAGCTGGTGAATGCAGGTGGGGTGGGTCTTCTGGTGCAAGCCATCCATCTCCGTGAGCTACCTGAGAGGCATGGGCTCACAAGCCCTGAGCCTGACAAGCCAATGAAGGCAGGTGAGGCAGGACTTCTGGCCCAGGCTGTCTGTCTCATGAGCGACTTGAGAGGCCCGGGACTCACATGCCACCTGACCAGCCAGTGAAGGTAGGTGGGGCAAGACTTCTGGTCCAGGCTAGTTCCTGCTGCCTAGAAGCAGCAGACACTTCAGGATCCAAGTCAGACATCAGGGTGAAATGAGTGAACTGTGATACCCCTGGCCACAATGACAAAACACCAAAGGAAAGAAACCAGATATATGAAAAATCAAGAAAGTACATCAACACCAAAGGAAAATAATAACTTACAAGTGCTAGATCCTATAGAACATGAACTCATTGAAATGACAGACAAAGAATTTAGAGTAACTATTCTAAGGAAACTAAATGAGATACAAGAAAACTCAGTGAAACAACACAATGAAATGAGAAAAAAATACAGGATCTGAAAGAAGAAATGTACAAAGAAATCAATTCCTTGAAAAAGAATGTAGCTGAGCTTGTGGAGCTGAAGGGTTCATTCAACAAAATAAAAAATACAACAGAGATTTTAACCTGCAGACTTGAACAAGCAGAAGAGAGTATTTCTGACCTTGAAGATAGGCTGTTTGAATTATCACAGGCAGACCAGGAAAAAAGAAAGAGAATCAAAAAAATTGAAGAAATTTTAAGAGAGACAACTGACAACCTTAAGTGCTCAAATATCTGAATCATGGGTATTCCAGAAGGGGAGGAAAAAAGAAATGGCCTGAAAACATACTCAATGAGATAATAGCAGAAAACTTCCCAGGTATAGGGAAAGTCACAGATCCCCAGACTCAGGAAACCCAAAGATCACCAAACACATTCAACCCCAAATTGTCCTCTCCAAGACATGTGATAATCAAACTTACAAAAATCAAAGACAAAGAGAGAATCTTAAAAGCTGGAAGAAAGAAGCAGCCACTTACAACAGAGCCCTAATCAGAATAGCATCAGAATTTTCAAGAGAAACTCTAAAAGCCAGAAAAGAATGGGATGATATATTCAAAACATGAAAGGACAATAATTGCCAGCTGAGACTACTATACCCAGCAAGGCTATCTTTCTGAAATGAAGGTCAGATAGTATATTTCTCAGACAAACAAAAACTGCAGGAGTTCACTACCACACAACCAGTCCTACAAGAAATTCTCAAGGAAAGCACTGGTTTGATACCACAAAAACAACCATCACTGCCATGAATACACAAGAAAGAGCAATACCTACCAGCAAAACAAAAATGCTAACAAAAGAGAGAAAAAATACCTCATCTGTCACCCCAAGAAACCAACAAATACAGAAGACAAACAGAAAATTTGAAAGAAAGGAACAAAAGATATTTAAGACATCTAAACAAAAATCAGTATAATGCTAGGAGTAAATCAATACCTTTCAATAATAACTATGAATGTAAAGGGACCAAATTCCTCATTCAAAAGACACAAACTGACTGACTGGATTAAAAGATGGATCCAACAATATGCTGTCTTCAAGAGACTCACTTGACCTGTAAAGACACACATAGACTAAGAGTGAAAGGATGGAAAAAGATATATCATGCAAGTAGAAATGAAAAACGAGTTGGAGTAGCTATTCTTATGTCAGATAAAATAGACTTTAAAGCAAAAACTATTAAAAGAGATAAAGATGGCCAATATATAAAGATAAAAGGATCTATCCATCAAGAAGACGTAACAATCATAAATATATACACATCTAATGTTGGAGCAGCCAGATTTACAAAGCAAACATTATTGGATCTCAAGAAAGAAATAGACACTAACACCATAATAGTGGGGGACCTAAACACCCCACTCTTATCATTGGATGGATCATCTAGGCAAAATATCAACAGAGAAACACGAGATCTAAACAATACTTTAGACCAATTGTATTTGGCAAATAGCTACAGAACATTCTACCCAACAACCTCAGAATATTCATTCTTCCCATCAGCACATGGAACATTCTCCAGGATAGACCACATGTTAGGTCACAAAGCAAGTCTTAACAAATTTGAAAAAATTGGAATTATTCCACGTACTTTTTCTCATCACAATGGATTAAAATTAGAAATCAATAATAAATGAAACTCTGAAAACTATACAAACTCATGGAAATTAAACAACATTCTACTTAGTGACATGTGGGTCCAAGAAGAAATTAAACAGGAGATCAAAAAATTTCTTGAAAATAATGAAAATAATGACATATAATACCAAAACCTGTGGGAGACTACAAAAGCAGTTTTAAGGGGGAAATTTATTGCATTAAATGCTTACTTCAGAAGAATGGAAAGATGGCAAATAAATAACCTAACACTAAACCTTAAAGATCTAGAGAAACCAGAACAATCCAAACCTAAAGTTAGTAGATGGAAAGAAATAATTAAGATCAGAGCAGAACTAAATGAAATAGAAACATGAAAAACAATACAACAGATCAATGAAACAAAATTTGGTTATTTGAAAAGATTAATAAAATTGACAAACCTTTAGCAAGACTAACTAAGAAAAGAAGAGAGAAGACCCAAATAAGAAAAATTAGAAATAAAAAATGTGATATTACAACTGATACATCAGAAATATAAGGAATCATTAGAGACTACTATAAACATCTATGTGCCAACAAATTTGAAAATCTGGAGGAAATGGATAAATTCCTGGATGCATACAAGCTACCAAAACTGAGGCAAGAAGACATAAAAAATATGAACAGGCCAATAACAAGAAAAGAGATTAAAGCTGTTGTCAGAAGGCTCCCAACAAAGAAAAGCCCAGGACCAGATGGGTTCACTGCAGAGTTCTACCAGATCTTCAAAGAGGAACTGATACCAACTCTCTACAAACTGTTCCAGAAGATTGAAAGAGAGGCTATTCTCCCAAACTCATTCTATGAGGCAAATATCACCCTGATATCAAAACCAGACAAATATGCACCAAAAGAACACTACAAGTCAATATTCTTGATGAATATAGATGCAAAAATCCTCAATAAAATACTAGCAAACAGAATACAGCAACACATACACAAAATTATACACCATGATTCAGTGGGATTCATCCCAGGGATGCAAGGTTGTTTCAACATATGCAAATCAATAAATGTGATATACCACGTTAATAAAAGCAAAGACAAAAACCACTTGATCATCTCTATTGAGGTTGAAAAAGCATTTGACAAAATTCAACATCCTTTCATGATAAAGACTCTCTACAAGTTAGGCATAGATGGAAAGTATCTCAACATAATTAAAGCCGTATACGATAAGCCCACTGCCATTATCATCCTGAATGGTGAAAAGGTGAAAGTTTTTCCCTTACAAACAAGAACTAGACAAGGATGCCCACTCTCGCCACTCCTATTCAACATAGTGTTGGAAGTAATAGCCAGAGCAATCAGAGAAGAGAAAGAAATAAAGGGCATCCAGATTGTAAAGGATGAAGTCAAACTGTCCCGTTTTGCAGGTGATATGATCCTATATATTGCATAGCCTAAAGCTTCTATATAAAAACTCCTAGAGTTGATAAATGAGTTATGCAAAGTTTCAGAGTACAAAATCAACACACAAATTTCAGTAGCATTTCTATACTCCACCAGTGAACATGCAGAAAAAGAAATCAAGAAAGCTTGCCCATTTACAATAGCCACCAAAAACTAAAATATTTAGGTATAAAGCTGACCAGGATGTGAAAAATCTCTACAAAGAGAACCACAAACCACTGTTGAGAGAAATCAAAGAGGACACAAGAAGATGGAAAGTTATCTCATTCTCTTGGATTGGAAGAATTAACTTTGTGAAAATGTCCATATTTCCCAAAGTGATCTACAAATTCAATGCAATCACCAACTAAATTCCAATGAGATGGTAAAAGCTACCCAGATATTTATATGGAACAACAAAAGACCATGCATAGCCAAAGCAATCCTGAGCAAAAAAAATAAATAAATAAATAAAGCTGGCAGCATAACACTACCTGACTTTAAACTATATTACAAAGCTATAACAAGTAAAACAGCATGGTAATGGCATAAAAAGAGACACATAGATCAATGGAACAGAAGAGAGAACACAGAAGTTAACCCATATGCCTACAGCCATATGATCTTTGACAAAGGTAGCAAGTCTACTGGGGAAGAGACTGCCGTTTTTTGGAGGGTTTTTTTATTCCTTTTTGTACTGACCGGTAACGGGATCGCAACCCTCGGTGTTGCGCCTGTACCGGGGACCGGCAACGGGATTGCAACCCTCGGTGTTGTGCCCACACCGCGCTAAGCCAGTGAGCAGGAACCGGTCTCCACATGGGATCCGAACCCTCGGCGGGAGCCCCGCCGCGCTCCCAAGCGTCGCACTCTCCAGTGTGCCACCGGGCCGGCCCAGAGACTGCCTTTTGAACAATTGGTACTAGGAAAACTGGATAATCATATGTAGGAAAATGAAACTAGACCCATATCTTTCACCGTATACCAAAATCCATTCAAAATGTATCAAAGAATTAAATATACACCCTGAAGCAATAAAACTCCTTAATGAAAACATAGGGGAACCACCCCAGGAATTAGGAGTGGGTACAGAATTCATTAATAGCACCCAAAAAGCACTGGCAACTAAAAGTAACATAAACAAATAGGATTATATTAAACTAAAAAGCTTCTGCACAGCAAAAGAAACAATCAACAGAGTAAAAAAAAAAAAAAAAAAAAACAGACTAGGAGAAATATTTGCTAAATATACATGTGACAAAGGATTAATATCCAGAATATGAAAGGAACTCAAACAATTTTACCACAACAAAACAAATAACCCAATTAAAAAATGGGTAAAGGAGCTGAACAGACATTTTTCAAAGAAAGATATATGAATGGCCAACAAAAAAAGTGCGCAATATCACTTAACATCCAGGAAATGCAAATCAAAACGACTCTGAGATACCATCTCGCTCCAGTTAGGATCGCTAATATCCAAAAGACTGAGAACGATAAGTTCTGGAGGCATGTTGTGGAGAAAAAGGAACCCTCATCCACTTTTGGTGGGGCTGCAGAATGTTGCAGCCTTTATGGAAAATGATATGGAGTTCCTCAAACAATTACATGTAGATCTACTATATGACCCAGCAATCCCACTGCTGGGAATTTACCCAGAGGAATGGAAGTCATGCTGAAGGGATACCTGTACTCCAATGTTTATTGCAGCTCTGTATACAATAGCAAAGAGCTGGAACCAGCCCAAATGTCCGTCATCTGGTGAGTGGATAAGGAAACTGTGGTACATCTATACAATGGAATACTTCTCTGCTATAAAAAAGAACAAAATACTACATTTTGCAGCAACATGGATGGACTTAGAGAAAATTATATTAAGTGAATCAAGTCAGGCACGGAAAGAGAAATACCACATGTTCTCACTTATTTGTGGGAGCTAAAAATTAATAAATAAATAAACACAGAAACAAATAAAGGGTGTGTGTGTGGGGGGGGAAACAGAATAACCACAAAAATTCCTTGAACTATTTAAGCCAAGTGCAAAAATACGATGTGTGCGTGTGAGGGGGAGGTGGAGATGAATGGGTAAAGGGGCATGAAAATCAAGTACAATGTATTTTGAGAAGTAAAATTAAATTAAATTAAATTTAAAGAAAACAAATTTAAACAAAACCAATTGCACCCTCTCCAAAAATAAATAAATAAATAAATAAATAAATAATATGTTTTAAAAAAATAGTCATCAGCAAACCCAGTGCCACCTACATTTTCTCTTATGTTATCTTTTAGGAGTTTTACAGTAGATACATGTGGAAGCAAAAGAATGATAATTACTAATATGATGATACATGAAAGAATAAAACTCACTAGTAGAGAAGCTATGTAAATAAGAAAAAGAAAGGAATTATATCTTATCACTAAAAACATGTCACCAAATAGCAAAGACAAAGAATAAAATAAAAAGGAACAAAGGAGTTATAAACAAACATAAGACAAATAGGAACATTCGATCTCCTCTCTTCTAGACATTTGAAAATATACAATAAATTATTAATTATAGATACCCCTTAGCTAAATTGGTGACACTAGGTGAGGTTACTGGGGCTTTGGGTGGGACCTTGCACCCCCAAGAGTGATGCTGGAGCACGTTGTAGCTCCCCAGCTGGATTGTGCCTCTTCAGACAAGGTTGCTGGGGTCATCAGTGGGATCCTGATACCCCAAGAGTGATGCCGGTTTGCTCTGCAGCTGTTGAAGTTGGTCACTCTGATGAAGTTGCTGGGGTCATAGGTTGGATCCTGCACCTCCAAGAGAGACACTCGATCACTCCACAGCTTCTCAGTTGGAGTGGGCCACTCTAGACAAGGTCAGTGGGGTTATGGAAGGAACCCTGAGCTTCCAAGAGAAATGATGGGGCACTCTGCTGCTTCCCAGTGGGGCTGATGGCTCTCAGTAGGCTCACTGGAGGTACAAATGGGACTTTGTGCCCTGGGAGAGGCATGCAGAAAATCTGCAGCTTCTCAGCCAGTGTGGGTGACTCTGGGTGGGTTTCCCAGAGCCACTAGGTGACTCTGTGCCACAGGGAAAGGCACATGGGCACTTCATCAAAGACAGCATAGCTGCTGGTGGTGGCAGAAGCCCTGATCAGTTGGCTGCCAGTCTCCAGAAAGTGTGAGAACTGGCTCCCTCTGTACTGGAGGTGGCCTCTGCACTGCACTGGGCTGCCTGTTCCCAAGGGTACATGGTACCATGAGGCCTCAGGTGCCAGAGTCATGCTGTGATGAGGAGGCCTGTTATGAGGAGGAATGTGGAGGTGCTGGGGCTATTGGGTGAATGAAAAAATGCACTCTGGGTTGGCTCTGATCCCCAAATGGCAACATCCTGCAGTAGCTCCAAACCTGGGGTATGGGGAGGCTCAAAGTGAGCTCCCTCTCGGGCTTAAAGAAGTTACCTGGGCTCGAAGAAGCTCCCCATACTGGGCTCACAGCCTGCAAGAACCAAACAGATTCCTCGCAGCTTGTATTGCAGGTATCCACAACAGGAGCACGGACCACTGGAAATTCCCTCAACTACATGTTTTCCTCAGCAGGGAGTTTCTCCTGGTTTCGAGCCAATCTCAGTTGAGCACTTCACTTGTATTTCTCTGCTGCCATCTGGAGTTTCTGAACCTCAAGGGGTCTTCCTCAGTCTTTTGCTGAATTTCAGTGTCTTCACCCAGACACTCTATTTGACCTGTGACTATCCACTTGTTGTTTTGGACTTTCTTTTTTCCATGATACATTTTTAACAAATACTTGATGAATAAGATTGAATAAAATCTAGAATCCTAAAAAAAGGCAAGATATCAGCTATTTTGGAAAGTTTTATATTATTTTTTTTCAGGATGTCATTAAAATAGTTTTATTTTTCTGTTTTATTTATATTTTTAGATGATTTATTATACATACATGTGCGGTACAACATTGATTTTCAGTAATTGTGTAGAATGTGTGGTGGTTAGATCAGGATAATTAGCTTATTCATCATTACAATACACAACCATTCTTTATGTCCGTTGACCAATTCCTCATTAGTCCCCCTGTCCCCGCCACCTTGCCTCCCTTTTTCCACCTCTAGTTTTCTAAAAGTTTGGTGTATTACTGCTTTCTTTCTTTCTTTCTTTCTTTCTTTCTTTCTTTCTTTCTTTCTTTCTTTCTTTCCTCTGTCTCTCTGTCTCTTTTTGTTGTTCATTTGTTTATGTATAGATTCAGTTCCCAGCTATGAGAGAGAAGATGAGGTATTTCTCCTTAAATAAGATATAGATTTTTTGGTTGCATTTCAATTTGGGATGGATACTTTGACAAGCAATTTTGAACAACAAATATTTTGCGAATAAAATTATATTTTATGGAGTATAGATGGAAGAACAACTTCTTAAATAATGCCTGGTAGTAACTGAAATCAAGGAAAATTATTTTATTTATAGTTCACCCCTTTTGATAGGCAGAACTACCATGCCCCCTCTTCCCAAAGATGTTCACATCCTAAACCCTGAAACCTGTGAATATGTTACCTGACATGGAAAAAGGGAGTTTGCAGTTGTGATTATTTTAAGAATTTGAAATGGTGAGATTTTCCTAGATTAGGAGGGTAGGCCCATTATAATGTTGAGGGTCCTTACAACTGAATGGAAGAAATAAAATCAGAGTCAGAGAAGGGATGTGATGACAGAAGCAGAGGTTAGAGTGAGATAGCCATGAGCCGGAGAATGTGAGCAGCCTTTAAAACTGGAAAAGGCAAGGAACAGATTCTTCCCTAAAGTCTCTAGAAGAAATGTAGTTCTACTAACATGTTGATTTTAGCTTCACAGGATCAATTTTGGATTTTTTACTTCCAGATTTGGAAGATAATAAGTTTGTGTTGTCTTTAGCCACTGAGTTTGGGGTGATTTTTTATAGCAGTAATAGGAATCTAATGCACCATTTCTATGCCTGCATTTGTGTGTGTGTGTGTGTGTGTGTGTGTGTGTGTGTGTGTGTGTGTGTGTGACCAGTAAGGGGATCGCAACCCTTGGCTTGGTGTCGACCGCACCGCGCTCAGCCAGTGAGCTCACCAGCCATCCCTATATAGGATCCAAACCCGTGGCGGGAGTGCTGCTGTGCTCCCAGCGCCACACTCTCCCAAGTGAGCCATGGGGCCGGCCCCATGCCTGAATTTCTGACATGGAGCTTCAAGCCAACCTAATGTGAATAAATGATTATGAAAAGTAACCAATATTTCTTCCTAGAAAGTTTATGATAATTCTATTAGCAACCTCCACTGTGCATTTAATCCCTAAATGCTATTAAAAAACACTTTTACTTACCATTTTTATTCAAATATATTATTATTTATTGCACCATTATTTTAAGTTACACCATTATTTAAGTTATACCATTATTTTATGCAGCACTAAAAAGAGGTGGAAAAGAGATCCAAGATGGGAATCACTGCATAATGGAAGATTCTGGCACAGAGCAGGGTAACTGTGTCACCAAAATTTACATGAAGAACCTAAGTTTAATGATATATAAATGTACCAATCAGAAAGTGAGAGCAAGAAAGTTTGGAAGTCTCAAACTACACCTAGGAAGAGAGAAGAAAATGAATTGTATCTTGAGAAAACAAATCACAAGCCTGTACTCATACGGTAAATTCAAACTAGCAGTGTGGTACAAAAATTTCGTAGGGACAAATTAAATCTAAAGTTGTCTCAGTTTGGTAGGTCCCATTGGTGACTGGCACAAGCAAACTCAGATTGTCTCTGGAAGAATGAAAATTCAATCCAGGCCAATAGTGATTATAAAATATCTTGGATAGCAAAAGGCAATGCCAGTGATGTCAAAATGATAAATAAAAAAATACATCTCAGGGGCTGGCCCATGGCTCACTTGGACAGCATGTTGTTGACAACACCAAGTAAAGGGTTAAGATCCCCTTACTGGTCATCTTTAAAAAAAAATACGTCTCAGAATCTATGAAACTTAGTATACCTGTTTTGTAATATCATGCTCTTTGCTATTCTGAGACCTGCCTTACTTATTTCTAAGATAAATGTGCTAATACATCATAAACATGTGTCTGTTTTCAGCAGTTATTAGGTTATACGATGATTATCCACTTGCCTAACTTAATGGACACTTCTCTGTCTTTATCTCCATATATCATTTTAAATGTTTCCCATTCCAATGCCTTGACATTCTTTTTCTTCTTTGGCTTCTCTAACCCTCCTCCCTTGTGGATGTATTCCTACTTGCCTGACTGCTTCTGTTATCTCTTGAACAAGTTCCTCTCCACCAGCTGGTCTTTAAGTATTGTTTTTCCTTAGAGTTCTAGCCTCAGCCGTTGTCACTTCCACATCATATTATGCAAGTCCATTACTTCAAATTTTAGTGAAACTCAAATCTCTATGTCCAGCCAAGACCTTTTTTCAAGTTGCTTTTAAAATAACAAACTGAATATTTTCTGAGTAACTTGAAATTGAAGCATTTCTAGAACAACTTCCATTCTTACATTTCAAAGTGATTTCTCCCAAATGTCTCATTTTTCTTACATGTTTATCATTGAAATAAGTGGATCAGATTAGAAACTTAAAAGTTTTTTTATTCTTCCTTTACTTTCTCTACAATTAATTTACTGAAAATCTCGATATTTTTCATTAAAAACATTTCTCATATTGGATCACCTTTCCCATTATTGCATCTTATAATATCATCAATTCTTCCCAAACTATTACAATTACTTAAGTGCCTTTTCTTCCTTCAGTTTCAGACACTTACATTCATAATCTACAATATTGTCTTATTAGTTTCCTGCAGATGCCAAAATAAAGTACCACAAATTGGGTGGCCAAAAAAACAGAAACTTATTATCTCATAGTTCTGGAGTCTAGAAGCACAAAATCAGCTTCCAGCTATGTTGTTTTCTGCTGAGGGCTTTGAGGGAGAATCTGTTTCCTGCAGCTCTCTTAGTTTGTAGTAACCTCTGATGTTCCTTGGCTTATAGATAACATCGTTCCGTTTGTGTCTTAACATCATCTTCTCTGTTGTATGTGTCTGTTCCAAGTTTCCCCTTTTTATAACACCAGTCATATCGAGATAAGCCCCCTCTAATGACCCCATCTTAGCTTGATCATCTGCAAAGACTCTGCTATGGACTGAATATTTGTGTCTCCTCAATATTTGCATGTTGAAATCTAATACCCAATGTAATGGTATTTAGAAGTGGAGACTTTGGGAGGTAACTAGTTCATGACGATGGAGCCCTCATGAATGAGATTAGTGCCCTTCGAAAAGAGGCCAGAGAGCTAGATAGCTCTCTTTCTTCCATGTGAAGATATCAAGTGAAATCAGCAGTCTGCTACCTGGAAGAGGGCCCTCACTAGAATCTGACCATGTTTTCAGCCTGATCTCGGACTTCTAACCTACAGAACTGTGAGAAATAAATTTCTGTTGTTTTAAGCCACCAAGTATATGGCACTTTTTTATAACAGCCCGAACTGACTAAGGCAGATCCTATTTCCAAGTAAGATTACATTTACACATACTGGGGATTAGCACTTCAACATCTTTTGTGGAGGACACAAGGCAACACTTAACAACTGCCAAAAGGCATCATTATAAAAAAAGTTACACCATATCCCTCCCTTTCTTACTCACCATTACTATTTGATAAAAAAATAAGGCTATTTCTTTTTTTTTTTTTTCCTTTTTTTTTTTGTCCTTTTTCGTGACTGGTAACGGGATCGCAACCCTCGATGTCGCGCCCGCACCGCGCTCAACCAGTGAGCAGACCGGTCTCTATATGGGATCCAAACCCTGGGTGGGAGCGCCGCCGTGCTCCCAAGCGCCACACTCTACTGAGTGCGCCACCGGGCCGGCCCCAAAAATAAGGCTATTTCTAATCTACTCCCAATCTCTCTTTGTCATCTCACCTTTGGTTGATGCCTCTCAATGGAGCCTTGCTCCAGACAGAATATGACTGGTGCTTTGACGCTTCTGGACTTTGCTGAAATGATCCTCTTTACCTGAAATATTTTCCCCTGGCTATTGGAATTTTACTTAATTTTCACAAGCCAAACCAAAATGACTTTTTCTCCAAAAAGCCTCGCTTGATTCTCTGAGTCCTAACCTGTTATCCCATATTCTCATTAAATTTATCTAAATTTCTTAGAATATAAGATTTACTACTTCTGAGAATATAAGATTTACCATTGCATGACCATTGATGAAAATAGAAAGCTAGACAGAGCAAATTCTGGTACGGAATACAAATTTGACAATAGTTGGTTTTCATTTTAGAAAATACAGAATGTAGACTATAGAATGTAGGTATGACAAAATTAGAAATATAAGCTAATATTTTTACAGAACAAACTAGGTAACCTATTTTGCACTGAAAATGTCCTGGTAGATTTCAACTAAATACTTGTACAGGTATTTCATTGTTATTTTTAACTGAGAGAGTATTTTTCAAACTATCTGCCTTAAGAACTGAAGCAGCAGCAAGGAGAACATGCTCCTCATGAATTTGGCTTATTATTTTTTTCTTTTTATCTATTTTACTTCTCACATTAAATCATATCATTTAGCTGAGCTTTAATGTTCACACTTAACATGAAAACATAAAATGCACATTTAATGGTAATGAAATTCTTAAATCATGCTACTCTATGATGCATGATTTAAGAGTTTCATTCTAATTAGGTGTATATGTAAAGTTATAATTATTGCCAGTCTTCTTTTCTGTCTATACTTTTACCTCTCCTCAGAAGGCTTAATGAGTTTATTGGATAATTTCAGGAGATGAAACCTAAGTCCTACAGCTTATTTCATTTGAAATTCTGAATGTAAAGTTTCACCTTTGGTGTTTAGTTACATGATGTAAAGAACAGTTAATCCATCCTTTCTTGATGATAATTCTGGCCTCTACTTAAAAGGTATCATAATTTATATGCAATGAATCTAACAGGTAGATGCTAATTTTTCCCTAGTATTATGGCAAGGCTGTTTGAGAGTAAATGATGAGTTTCTATCACCATCTGCCAAGAGCAGAGGAGAATTCCTCTATGGCTCTCTTCTTAATGGGAAAATGAGCAGGTTTATGTACATACCTGGCTAATTTGAGGCCAAATACATCTCTTAAGAATCTTTCCTTCCTTTTAGAGAATGTTAATGCTGAGGCAATTATAGTATGACAGGTGGAAAGTACAAGTAAAACCACAGCTGCACTGTTTTAAATGATGCCTATAAACAATTGGAAATAACCTAGGATATTTCCATGATCTTACAAGATGGGGTTGTCAGCAAGTCGTTGCTGCTGTTTCCCAGTGGGAATGCCCTGAAGATGGCAAATGATGTTTCACATGTTGCCAAACTATAAAATACGATGTGGTCTTGTTTGCTTTTCCCAGTAACCTGCCAGTGTGGAATTCTCATTTGCTTCTTTTGGGGATTGTGGAGCATTTCTCCTTTTGAAATATGTCACCTTTTCCACTATGTACAGAATCTTATGATTTATTGATATTTGGTGTGATTTAGAAAGCAAAATATTCAAAAGTCTGGAGAGCTAGGTAATTTGAAAATAAACATAAATGTTATATTAAAAAGAGAAATACTTCTTTATTATTGCATGAATAATATCGTCACTATATATAAACATTTAAATTATTAAAAAATTTAATAGAGTTCTAGGTACCTCACTTTATGGCAAAGTATCTTATAAACTTGAAGACGAGAGAAGTCTAAGATATAAAAGTGTTAGTACATGCATTTAATAGCAAAGAAAAATGACACATTCTCTAAATAATTGGAAAATTAGCTTTATCAGTTACGGGATGGGTTTTTTTTTTTTCCGTGACCGGCAACGGATCGCAACCCTCAGTGTCGCGCCCGTACTGGACCGGGACCGGCAACGGGATCGCAACCCTCGGTGTTGCAACCGCAAATCGCTCAGGCAGTGAGCGGCCAGTCTGTATGTGGGATCCAAACCCTCGGCGGGAGCGTTGCCACGCTCCCAAGCGGCGCACTGTAGCAGTGCGCCACCGGGTCGGCCCGGGATGGGGTTTTTAATATCGTAACATCACTCAAAAACCCATGACCTTTTCGAATGTATCCTGACAATTATCTATATGAACAGTAGTTTAAAGTCTCTGAAAAGACAGGATAACTGTGTCAATATGTTCACCTAGAATTTAATGGTTTGGTGTTATTTGCTTACCATCAATAATCCATTAATTACATTAATGAGATGCTAAACTTCCATCCTGATCTCCTCTGTGTCCTGATTGCAGCTATAGACAAGATAAATTAGGAAAGTTGGAACTGGGGATTTACTCTCCAAGTTGATGATGGAAACTTCTTGGTTTAGATCACTGTATGAAACAAAACACACACTCTCATGATTTGGTAGTCTTGCTCTGGGGAATTAATAATATGAGGAACAGTTTTTCCTTTCTTATTTGAAGAGATTTTATGTTTTCTTCTCCAAATTCTCGGATTCCCTCACCCAAGAGACTTGCTTTGCAATAGTAGTAAAGAAGAATTAACAATGGTTTTGTGAGTTTTCCTCTTGTCTCAGGTATGCCTGAGAATTTTAAACCCCGGTAACTCAATAATTTTTAGTAGTTTAATTATATCAAATCCAAGATTAGGACTAAGTACCAGATCACTTATCTGTTATCAGGTAATGAGTGATTCAATTTGATAAGATGCAGCTACAAAGGGTCACATATGCATGAAGAGATTGCAAGACTGTCACAGGCACGAGTGGACTCTGTGACTAGTTACATATGAAACCAAGAGTTCCAGTGCTGATCGTTTCCTTGAACTAAGGTAGTGTACACACTCTCAGTTCTGTCTTTTAAGTCCATCTAGTTCTCAAGTGCAAAGCGAGTAGTGTATCAGTGGTATATTGAAAGATATGTCTGGGCATTAGGAAGTCTACCCTATACTACTGCTGTGTTTGCTATGCGGGTTCCTCTATTGTATCCTTTCTTAAAGCTAAGTAAATTATTTTTGGAGGTCACCTTAACTTTGATACAAACACCAAATAAAGAATATTGAAAGATGAGAAACCAACAAATAAAACCTTCTCGGGAAGAGAAATGCAAATATCCTAAACAAATTATTCAATGAAAGTCCTGAATTGTAGAAAATGGGAGTATATTATAACCAATTTGTGTTTACTTCAGGTATGTATCCCAGTTCATCAGTTCAAAATTAATCTATGTAATTCACAACAGGAGAATGAGGAAGAAAATCATATAACTCATAAGCAGTTTATAAAATTCAACATCCTTTCTTTATAAATATATAGAAAATTAATAATATAGGGAAATACCTTTAATCTTATAAAGGATATATACCAAAAAGAAAAAACTATAACGTGCCTCATATTTAATGGTGAAATATTGAAAACCTTTCCCCTTAGGGAAAGAAAAGGAAATCTGTTATGATCACTTCTAATGAACACTGAACTGGAAGTTACAGCTTAAGCAATAAGAAAAGTGAAATAAATAAAGGTATGATGATCACAAGGTAAGAAATAAAACTTGCCCTTTTTGCAGACAACAGAGAAAGTAAAAAAGCATCTAGAGATAAGTATTAAAATCAGTATGTTCAGTAAAGCAATGAGATAGAATATTGATATATGAAAATTGATTGTTTTTCTGTTGGCATTTATAATTTAAAAAATACTATTACAGGGCCAGCCCGGTGGCGCACTGCTACAGTGCGCCGCTTGGGAAGCGCGGCGGCGCTCCCGCCGAGGGTTCGGATCCCACATGCAGACCGGCTGCTCACTGGCTGAGCGAGGGGCGGGAGCAACGCCAAGGGTTGCGATCCCGTTGCCAGTCATGAAAAAAGACAAAAAAAGGAAAAAAAAAATACTATTACAATAGCTATCAAAAACATCAAATATTTATGAATAAATCTAAGGTAATTTGAGAGAGACCGTCACACAGAAAAGGATGAACAGCTTCTGTTCTTTTTAGGACTTTCATCTTGGCTTCTGTCATTATTCAACTCCGTTGCTTAGAAATCAAAAACCGTCTGACTGATTCACTTCAACTTGAATTGAATTCTCCAGTGCTTTCAAATGGATTTTTTGTTTGTTTTATGTTGATTATATTACCCAGCTTTTCTAATTATAGTCAGAAATAAATGGTCTACTAAAAGTTAGACTGCCGCAGCAAGAAAGAAATTAAAAGTTTTCCAAAAACCCTTTTATACCAGTAGAGATATCTTTCCTGTCTCTATATTCATCTTAAAATGTTAGCTAATGTCTGATATGAGATACTTTGCAAATATTTTGCACTTACCCTTTAAATAAAGAATGCTAATTGTGTAGGTGACAGATTTTCACCTGATTGAAGAATATTAAATTATCAATTAAATGTTTCTCATATTCATGAACCTGTTTAAATAAAATACAAACACTAGTTTTTATGCAAATGTTTTGTTTCCTCTTAGAATTTTACAATATAACATCTGTTAATACACAAAATATTAAATTTAAAGTCCAATGCTTACATTTATAAACTAAAAGATAATTTGTTAAATTTTTCCATTATTTTTCATTGCCTTCAATGTTTACAACTTAGTTTTTATTTATATAACATAGTAGTAAACTAAGAGTGTGAGCTTTAGACTCTGCTGAGATTCAAATCCTGGCTTCATCACTTAAGTTAATTAAATCCCTTGTATCTTAATGGCAAAGGTCATTAAGACTAAACCTACCTTATAAGATTGCTGTTGGCATTGAGATAATGCATATGATGTGGTGACACTATTGCCAGGCACAAGCAAAACCTTGGACAGCAAGTTAGAACTATTGTTCTAACAATAGTGATTTTAGACAGAGCATCCAGTATTTTTATTCTCACTACCAAAACATGAATTTATACAACAGTATCCTATTTAGAACAGGAAATGTATTCAGTAATTTGAATGATACCTGTACCCAAAGTCTCCCAATTCGCACCTAGTTATTGCTTCAACCACACACTTTTAAATTTAACAAACTAATTGAGGGTTTTATAATACCAAGCATCAGTTTTAAACGATGAGAGATTTCTCTTAGAACGCTAATGTAAGATGATTTTCTTTCAATTATACAAGTTTCCTTTCTTTTACTTTCCCTTCCTTTTGTTCTACTGATGTCTATTAAATATTGCTTTAGGTATGCAGAATACAGAAATAAAGCCAATTACTGCTGTCAGAAATCCATTGACTATAGGGGAGACCATAGTTAAACACTTTACATGCAGTGTTATTTGTGTGATGAGAAGAAGAGAGAAATACAAAATGACAATGGTGTTTTCTGCAATTATTATTTTGTGTTCACAGTTCTGTTTTTTTTTATGCTAGTCTGACCTTATTAATATAAAATATATTTTTTTAAAGAGAGAGGAGGAGAAACAATCTATGCCTGAGTAGGACTGTTTATTATCTGCCTTCAGAAGGAAATGATTAAGTCATAGTCATTTTTTAGGTAAAAAGAATGTGTCCTGTCAAAGATGAACTGCATTCTAAAAGAATTGAAGGGCTCGAAAACAATCACATTTTCATTTATGTTTAGCAAAGCAGTTTTTAGGAGCTCTTTCCAAAATATTACTAGTGACTTAAAAAGAGTAAAAATACTTGCTAGTAACTATTATTTGAAACAGTATTAAAACATGACTAATAAGTAAAATGATTTAATGGACATGATTAGAATTCATCTTGCTTATTTGGAGTATACGTGGGTGAATAGAAAATCTATTGGTGTAACTTGCCATGGTCCTGTATTAAGCAGTGAATATGTGAAAATCTTTTTGGAAAATGTGTGGCTTGACAAGCGCTGCTACCTACTCCTTGGCCTTTCCACAAAGCCTCAACTCCTGGATTCCCACGTTTGGTCGTTAACACTTCTCATGCTTAGTTTTATAGGCTAAACGAGGACTGGAAGAATGATATAAAAATATATGTTCAACATGAATGTTGAATAAGTCAGAAAGAATACTAGGAAACTCTAAGAATATTCAACCAGAAGGCCTTTAGCGTGCCCTCTTTCACTCTATTCTCAATCTCTCCTACACTTTAGTGGTAAAGATAATCTTGCACAGGTCTTAGCATATCCTGGGTGGGATAGAGACTCAAAAGACTTGCCGGTGGATGCATCACAGTTTGTAGCCAGGACCAATAAGTCTTTTATAGCTTGAAGCCAGCTCTGATATTTTATAGAACGTAAGATGGTAAAAGCTCTTTATCTCCAAGGCACCCCACAGAAAATCAGGCCCATTTAGAGGAGTCCCAGGAAGGTCATTATGAAATACTGAATACCGTCATGATTTTCATGCCTATGAGACACTATCCTACTAGATATTGAAAAAAAAAAAATAGGTCCATTATGCTCTGAAGTTTGGAGTGTCTTTCACCTTCAGCAGACATTCTGAAGCTCAGGAAGTAGAGTGCTAGATATCCTCAAAGCCTAAAAAGCCTTACCTGTGTTGAAGACCAGATAAAATCACAGAGTTTTTGACACATCCATTCCTGGATATGACACAGCCTTTCTCATATGAAGTCAAAAAAAGTTGCCTTTTCTAAGTGAAGTTGAAACATGCCACATAGGTCTTCCTGTATTCACTGAAAGATGGATTTCTGAACAATAAAGTTATTATTACAAAAGCTGCATTTCATGTATTGCTTGTAGCAGATTAAATCGGCATAAACCAGAAAACCAGTTTAGCTATGCGTATGAAGCCTTAAAAATAATCATAACATTTTTAAACCAATTTTATATACAGGAATTTATAATAAAGAAATAAAAAATATATAAAAAGCTAAATGCACAAAGATACTCATTATATAATTGCATAACATAATAAATATAAAATTTAGATGTCTAATAAGAGAAAAATGATTAAAAATTTTGTAATGAATAATAATGATGGAAAAGTATATCATTGCTAAGATGACATTAACAAATGCAGCTTTAATGGCATGGAGAACTGCAAATACTGTAATGCTAAGTAAAACAGCACAATAAAAATGTCAGTTACAGGATGATTGTGTGATTAAATAGATGTATATTTATATGCAGAGGAAAATCTTTGGTTAATAAATTAGCACAAACCAAAGATATTTACATATTATTTTTAGCTTTCTTTGGGTAATAACCTTACAGAAAAGTACATTTATTCTTTTTTGATGTTTAATTGACAAGTAAAGGTTATATATATATATAGTCAAGGTGTACAACATTATGAATTGATATACATTCTGTGATAATTGCCACAATCAATTTAACACATCCATCACCACTCATGTCATACTTTAGGTGTCAGAACTTCTTCATCTTTTAACTGAAAATTTCCCCCACAACCTCCAGCTCCTGGTAACCACCGTTCTACTCTCTGCTTCTATAAGGTCAATTTTTTAGATTCCACATATAAGGGAGATCATGCAGTAGTTGTCTTCTGTGTGTAGCTTATTCACTTGGCATAAAGTCCTCCAGGTCCGTCCACGTTTTAAAATAAAGAGTGAATATATATTATATTCAGCCATAAAAAAGGAACTCTTGCCATTTGTGTCAAAGGTTTTTTTTTTCAGTTAAAATAGGTATTAAAGCATAGAATATAAACAAAAATTTTGAAATGCAATGCCTATAGCCAAAATACAATGGGAAAAATCATAAATGACTCTCCTGTACTGCTACCTTCTGTTTTCAATTCTTGGTTCTTTTGTACTAATTCAATGTTTTCGTTTGTTTGTTTGTTTTGTTTTGTTTGACAGGTAAAGGGATCACGACCCTCGGCACCGTGTTGATTGCACCACGCTCAGCCAGTGAGCGCACTGGCCATTCCCATGTAGGATCCGAACCCTCGGTCTCCGCGCTACCAGCGCCACACTCTCCCGAATGTGCCACGAGGCTGGCCCTTAATTCAATGTTTTTGACTCAGACACAGGAAGGACAAAGCAGAAAGAATAACTTAGAGAGTAAAATAATAAAGAAAAAAGGAAAGAAAGAAAAAAAGTAGAGCATCTTATAGACTCACTATGGGAAAAGATTCTCAGCAAGGAAATTCTATGTAGAGGGTTAGAAATCTTCATTCTCATTTGATTTTTAGAATAGGGTTTTCTGGTAATGCATGTATGGGGCAAATTTCTGTATAATCTGTTTGAGGAGACTAAGGAAAGAATGTTGGCATTTTAAATGTCACATACGTCCCTACATGCTCTGGTCATCTTCTTCCTAGTCCTATATAATACAGTCTCTTCCTTACATCATGCTCCAGCTGAAGCAAAATACTGCAGTCTTTTTTTCTACAGACATGCTACAAATATTTCACCCTCACCCTTTGGACTCAGCACAACAGAATGCTGCTCTGCTTGTGCTGTTTCTTTCTTTGTCCATTGTTCAGCATTGCATACCTATTAAAATCTGTACAATAAGCCCAGCCTTTGTTTGAAAGCATTGGATAGCTACTAATGGTCAGATCTTAGAAACCAGGAAAGTACATTAAGGTGACTCCAACTTTCTGGATGTCATTTTTGCCCTCGGACTATTTACCAATTCTTGGAATGAGGCAAAAGGCTGAAAAGTGCTGCAAAAGACCTTTGATAATAGGTGAAAAAATCCTGCAGAGCTCAAAGCAACCTCTGAAAAACTCAGAGCCAAATATGAGTTTGAGACTGCCAAGCTATCCAGCAATTGAAGAATGGAGATATGCACAAGAAAGGGTAACAAGGAAGTCAAACAGACGCTCCCCACTGGTTTTCACCTTCGGACATTGCCAATGGCAAGGGACTAGGAAGCCAAGGAGAAAATATCTGAAATGCAGAAGAGAGATTTGCAGCTGTTCACAATACTGGGACTCAAAAATTGGAGTCCAGAAATCACTAAATAGGAAAGAAGCTATAGAAATTCGAGAATGCATATTTGCAACTAATGGGGTGGGTGGGTGGGAGGGAGAGAGGCAGGACGGAAAGAACTCTAAAGTCAGCCAACTCTGTCTTTGGGTTGAGGGATCTGCTCCTCTGAGCCAGGCAAATAATTGTGTAAATTATCTTTGGGAAGAAACATAAGAGACACGTTTAAATATCTAACATAGTGTAACTAGAGTCCCAGACTAGAGAAAAAAGAGAAAGGGAAAGAAGAAATATTTTAAAGAATGATAGTCAAGAACTTCCCAAAACTGGCAAAAAGTATCAAGCCACAGTTAACAAAATTCCACAAAACCCAAGTGAATAAATAAGAAAACTACATCTAAATTCATCATAGTAAAGATGCTAAAAACCAAAGACAAAAGCAAAAACATTTTAAAAGCAGTCACAGTCAAGAAAATAATACGCTTTCTTTAAAGATGTGCAATAAAACTAGCAGCTAGTAAATAACATCTCTGAAATGCTAAATGTAAACTATTGCCAGACTCGAGTTCTAGACCTAATAAAAATATCCTTCAAATGTGAAAGAAAAAACACATTCTTTTTTCAAATAAAAAAAAGTAAACCAAATAATTTGCTGCCATCAGATCAATAATAAAATAAATACTAAAATGAGTTTTTCAGGCAGAAGGAAAATGATTTTAGAAAAAGAAAAAAACATGGAAATTCAGAAAAGAATAAAGACTTCAGGAAAAGGTAAATATTGGGACAAATACATGTGAACACTTCACAATCATAGTAATTTATTGAGGGAAAATATACATACACAGTTTAAATCTACAAAAATAATTTGAAGAGTGCATATAATAAAAAGGAAGAGCAATTGTGTTTTCTTTGTAGAACTTACTAGTTCTAAAAGCAATGTGTTGAGTTTTCTCTGTTAGAGCTATATTGTTGAATACTTTTGAAAATAACAAAACAGAGCACATGGATCTGTATTATCAGAATTTAATGATATTTCAAAATAATCCCAAGGAGATGCAAATTTTGGAACTATATTACACTCAAATATGAAAATCTATCTCCGGATTACTAATAATAATTGTAACCAATAGTTATAGGAAACACTTCCTCCAAGGATCATAATATACTCAGACATGAAGAGTTAAAAAATTCCTGCAGGGATCACAATGCACATCACTGTAATGTATACATGTCTCAGATGATATCTCTACATCACCTTCCCATTAAAATATCAAATATTGAAACATGCCATATCTAAAAAGCCAATTTTAGTAGTTGAACACATAATTTCTCAAGGTCACAATCAGTTAGTGGCAGAACCAGGATTACAACCCAGATGTCCAAGTATTTTACATATATCACAAGATATGTTATTGAAAGTTGTTTGTTGCTCTGAATATTTAGTCTGTTCAAAGATAGGAAAATGTATTTCACTACAGGTAAAATCTTTCCCCTTTGAATATCATTAATAAAACTTACATACAGATCCCTTTTATATCGAGGACTTCCTGACCAGGAGATAAGAAGATCCACTCAAAGCAAAATCCTGTGTAATACAAGATTTCTCTGAAAAACTCACAGTGGCAGTTTCCTCTGTAAACAGTGCTTTTGGGTTTATGATTATATGATATGGCATTTTTTGACTCTAGGTAACACAAAGAGCAAAAGTAAACTGAACTCTAAATTTGATTTCTTTGACTTCCTATAAAAATGCCATTACTTTTCAATCTTCCTTCTTGCTCCAAAATTCAAAAATCTGTCTTCCCATTAAAAAAATCTAAATTCACAAATAGCCTAGCAAAATGAAATGATCCCTATAATAGTTCTGGCACTTAGAGGATGAAGGTTATGTATGAGCACTGCTTTTCTTCTTGAGATCAAAGCAATTTTCATTTGAATTAATTACAGAGAAGCTGGCCTAAGCCACATTTCACCATCAGCTGCTATAGCAGTAAATGTGATTTCTGACAATGTGTTCATTATAGGTATAATAAAATTTGACTATAATTAAATAGTATGGTGTTGGTTAAAATTGGATTTTACATTTATCATTTTACAGAAATAAAATGCCCATATAGTTGTTTCTTTGATGATGCACTTGCTCTATTTCCTTTTTTTTTTTGCAAGAATTCTAATTTCTGAATTTTATATTTATTATCTATAAAGTAAGACTGACAGAATGTTTCTTAGAAAACATAAATATGAGTGCAGAGAGAGAGAGAGAAAGAGAGAGAGAGAGAGAGAGAGAAACATAGACGCAAATACTCACTCGTATATACACACATCACACCCAGTACAGGTGTTCTAGCACATCATAAAACATGATTTCTGCATTGTGCAAAATACCACATACAGATCTCACCAAGATTTTTTTAGCTCTTAGGGGTAAAAATTTTCCTATAGAAAAGCAATTATCATTTTAATGTTCATATAACGATTTTGACCTATGCAATCATGTTTCATTAATCTTTTTCTGCCTTCAGAATAAGGGCAGATAAATTAACATTACTTCATAATACCAGCAAATTTAAGACAAAAATAATAACAATAATTAGCATTTTAGAGTACAAAAATGTTGTTTTAGAGTCCCAACATGTCAGATAATATAACACGTACTTATGTGTTTACAATACTTATTTTTTAAATTGAAACATAATTGTTTATACATATTTGTGGGGTACAGAGTTGAATATCCATACGTGTGTACAATGCGTGACGATCAAATCAGGATAATTAGTATGTTCATCATTACAAAACGTTATCATTCCTTGTGTCCATAACCAATTTTTCCCTTACCCCGCTCCCACTCCCCTTTTCCCACCTCCAGTCACCACAATTCTTTTCTGTCCTTCTGAAAATTCAACCTACTATTGTGTTCTTTCTTTCCTTCTTTCTCTTTTTTTTCTTTTTCTTTCTTTCTTCCTTTATTTTTTTCTTTCGTTGCTCTCACTTATATGGGAGTACACGCAGTATTTCTCTTTCTCTGCCTGGCTTTTTCTTTTTTGATTTAACTTTTTCCTGAAAAATAATTGATTGTACATATCTGTGGGGTACAGCATTGAATATCATTAAGTGTGTGCATTATGTGATGCTCAAATCAGGACAATTAGTATATTCAACATCACACAATGTTATCATTTTTTGTGGCCCCCTACCAATTTCTCACTAAGCATCCCTTCCCTCCCCCTTTTAAAACTCTTAGCCTCAGTTCTGCTTTCTCCCTTTGAAAGTTCAATTAATTACTGTGATTGTTATATCTGTCTTTCTTTTTTTAATTATTTGCTTATTTTTTAGCTCTTGATTATGAGTGAGGACCTGCAGTATTTCTCTTTCTGTGTCTGGCCTATTTCGCTTAACATAATTTTCTCTAAGTTCATCCATGTTGTGAATGACAGAATTTCATTCTTTTTTGTGGCACAGTAGTATTCCATTGTGTATATACACCACATTTTCCTCATCCAGTCATCCAGTGATGGACATTTAGGTGGTTCCATGTCTTGGCTACTGTAAATAGAGCTGCTATACACATGGGAGTGCAGGTATCCTTTCGACATGATGATTTCTGTCCCTTTGGATATATACCCAACAGCAGGATTGCTGGATCTTATGGCAGTTCTGTCTGTAGTTGTTTGAGGAAACTCCATACTGTTTTCCATAGCAACTACACTAATTTACAGTCCCACCAACAGTGTGGAAGAGTTCCCTTTTCTCCACATCCTCACCAGCATTTGTCGTTCTCTGTATTTTTGATACTGGCCAGTCTAAGTGGGGTGAGATGATATCAGGGTGTGGTTTTGATTGGCATTTCCCTGATGCTTAGTGATGTTGAACATTTTTTTTGTCCATTGGCCATTTGTGTATCTTCCTTTGTGAAACACCTATTCAGTTTCTTTGCCCATTTTTTAATGGAATTACTTATTTTTTTACTGTTAAGTTGTTTGAGTCCTTTCAAAATACTTATTGAATATCTACCTTATGCCACGAACATTTCTAAATTTTTAGGAGATACCTATTTATGAGTAAACTATCTTCTCTCACAAGACTACATTTCAGAAGTACTTGATGATATATATATATATATATATATGGATAATATTCAACATTTTTAGTTATTGTACTGCACACCCCCTCCAATTGGAAAGGATATCAGCATTAATCAATCAGTACTGTGGGCTTACACAGACCACATAAAGATAATATTATTGGTACAAATATTAATACAGATATATAGATATAAACAGATCTATTGCAAAAGATTTTCTCTATTTTTTTTTTTTTGAACAAACAAGTGAGATCACCTTTTTTTCCACATATAATTTCTTTTGGACTAGTTCTGTTGGCCTAAATTGACAGTGACCCCAAAAGCACTGTATCTAGCAACAGCTATGAACCAAAAATTTCTAATTAAGTTTGAGAAACATGTAATAATCCAGATTTTGAAAAAAGTCCACTGTGACAGGAACTAGGTATTAAGTAATAATAATTATTAAGTGAGTAATATTTATTGAGTTTATAATATGTAACAGGTACTGTTCCAAATAAACTCTTATTTTACTTCATCTATTCTCACAATAATCTTATGCAATGGGTACTTTTATCAGCCACATCTTTTATCATCTTAGGTGAGAAAACATGGACTTAAGAAGTGAAATAACTTAATCAAGGTTTTAAATAACTCAAGGAATGGAGCCAGGATTCAGAGATAAGGTCTTCAATATTTCTTCTTCCTTGTAGTTATACACAATGAACCCAGTGTGTGTGTGTGTTGGCGGAGGGGAGGGGGGCTTCTGCTACAACTTTGACCCCATATTTCCTCTTGCCATTGCTCTATCAAAGGCTGTATACAGTGACTCTGCCCCATGCCAGATCTCTTCTTTTGCATGTTGTCTTCCTGGAACTTACCGATATGTTTTAAATCACTGATGACTTTCTCATTTTTTTTTCACTTTACTTGCCTTAATAAGACCTGTTTCTGTTCTGACTTCCCTGCTAAGGTAGAAAGCCCAAAGGTCATAACTTTCCTACTCCATACTGACATATTTAATTTTGTCATCTATGTAATATGTCCTCTACCTTCCTCAATTTGTGTGAATTGCAAATATGATCAAAATAATAGACTTAGGAAAAATAATCAAAGATGTATTAAATGGAAAACTGATACAAATATAATTTTCAGATAATGTAAACCCCAATCTTTTTGACAAATTGCCCCATAATTAATTGTACATTAATTTTTTGATTTTTAGTTTATAAAACTTTTTTATTGCAACCCTAATTTCTACATTTATTTTAAGCTTCCAAGTTGGGAGAGATATTAGCATTTTTGAGAAACTGAATATACTGTATATTGCTCATGGATAACAGTAAAAAGTGGATATTAAAATGATTAATGGAGCTAAAAAGGTAAGGAGAGTCTTCCTAATAATGAACTACCTAGTAAGTAATCTCAAGTTCAAATTTACTTAAAAATCAATAAGCAGACATTAGAAAGAGGTGGTAAGATTTTCATTTTCAAATTACTCTGAAGGCTGTATGTATTGGATAATTAAATATTTCAAGAATGTTAGACAAGAAGCTATTTGCAATTGGTATATAGAATTAACACAATATTAGATGTGGCAATGGGAGCAAATAGAAGAAAAGAGTCAAGAGATATGTGGGATATAGATGATAGGAGTTTACATGAAGGAAAGACATACCTCCAATATTTCTGGCTCAGGATTTAGGGTGACTCTGCAACACAGACTTAAGAGAGAATTTTACAGAGTGGCTATTGAGATGTGTTTTGCAGATATTTGTGATGCCTGTGAGACATCCAGCTGGACGTGGTTCCTGCATTTTAATGTCCATAGCATGTGTTATCAGCGCACTTATAAGTAAACCAAAGGGTACCTTGCATCTCTGGACAGCATCATATTCCCATAGTCTCCTTCCTCACTCTGCCTTTTTGCATCTGGATCATTGCTTTGAGTTGTTTGCATTAACTTAGTACTTCTAGGGAATGACACATATATTTCTGTCTTTGGCAAATCATGCCCTAGTTCCTATTGGACATTCTTCCTGCCTCTTTCAGTGAATTTTGAGCAGGAAATATTAACTCTCATTCACACGTGCATATATGCACATATACACCCACAGTTTTAAATATTTACAAGGTAAAAATGTTAATAGTTCACAATTTTCCTGACCATAATTGAATTATTCTTGAACAAAAATAAGAACAGATAATTTACAGTTTTATTTGTGCCTTTTATTAAAATATTGAACAGTTAAACAGTTAATGAAATTCATAACAGCATTTGAAGGCATTTTGACTAAAATTCCTCTTCTTTGTTGATGCTGATAGATAATGCATACATTTTTGATATGTTTTGTTTATTCCATTAATCAATAAGACATCAGATTATAATAATATTCAGCACATATGTCTCAATTTTGCTTACAAGGATATCATGAAACATTTGTTAAATGCCTTGCTAATACACAAAAACATAATGTAGCCTCTAATGCCACATGTTAAGTAACATTATTAAAAACAAAGTGAGATAAATGTGAAGTGAGTTAGTCTTAGAGTGCTTGTTTACATGTAGCTTTAAGAATCAGAGCACGTTGGCCAGGCAGGGTCATTTGAAGGTCTTCACCACACATTCCTACTCCAGCTCCACAAGTGTGCATGTGTGTAATCATTACCTTAAACTGATAACTCTGTAGCTTTATTCTGGCTAGTATTGGCATGGCTGCAACAGAATTTAATTTTCAAAATTCCTAACATTAAGGTGATGATGATTTATAGAAATATAACAAAATGAACAATGTAAGAAAATAATTTCCTACAATGTAAATAAAGGCTACAATAATGTAACTGAATGAAGAAACTGAACAAAGAGAAAGAAATAACAATCTTATCTGTGACAAAAAGTCATACTCTCCTGGCCCTTAAGATTTTTTGAAGTCATCATACTCCAAATAGAATGACCTGATAGAAGTGAGGACCAAGATCAGTCTTAAGATCTGCAAACTCCTCATATCAAACTTGTTACTTAAGGTTTCCTCTTGGAACTCTCACAGTCATATGTAGTCTAGGTAGCCTAGGACACAATTCTTCCACTTCCTCAAACTACCATCTTTCATATTTTATTAAAAACAAAAAATAAAGCACTGCTCGTACCCAATTGCTTGTTATTAACTAGAGAAAACTGTCCATATTTATTTTCATCCCTAACCACATACATGTGATTAGCTTCTTTCCTTTTCTCTGCTTTAATTCTAGTGCAGTCCACCATCGACACTTGCTTGGAACCTGGCAAACAGCGTCACTGCTTGTCTCCCTCTTTCTACTCATGAATTCCTCAGAAGCATTACCTACACAGCAACAGGAATATTCTTAGAATTGTTTTGTATCAATCTGTTTCTCATGACCCTTTAAAAAAGTAATCCAAGTTTTCTAATTGTCCTTAAAAAGAAAACACTAAATTCCTTATTTGGGAATAAGATCTCAGTGATCTGTTTCATCTTATATCATCTGCTGTCATTCAGCAACCAGAATGATGTCCTTCAAGCCTAAGAATGACCATGCCATCCTCTGTTTAAAATCCTAGTTTTCATCTTCAAACTAATTTCCTCCTTAGCATAGTAGCTGTAACAAAATAACAAATCTATCTTAAACTATTAGAGAAGGGATCAAACAAAGTTAAGACAAGTGAACAGGTATGATGTTGAAGGGGGAAAGGAGGAATTTGGTAAAGAGACATGAAAATCAACTGTATTGTATATTAATAAATTAAAATTTAAAAATAAGTAAAATAAACATATTGCTTAGAATGGTGTTGGGCATATAATTGATGATCAACAGTTGTTAGTAATTTTGTATATTATATTACTACAAACTCCATGACCCTCTCCTTTCTGTAAACATAAATATGTGAATTGTTTGCTTGCCCTCAAAAGGACAGAAGTCAGTGGTGGTCAAAAAATCTTTTAAACAAAGATAATCTACACAGAGTATATGTTATTTTAATTTAATAGAAAGTGTTTTATTAACATATGCAACATTTTAATCCTCTTATTCTATACTGCAGAAAATTGATACTAGGAAGAAGATTTAAGGGAAAATATCTTCTAAAGAATAACATTACCTAATTAGACTAAATAAGTAAAACCTATTAACAGCCTTCCTTTTCATGAATTCCTAAATAAAGGAATGCCAAGAACTGATATAAAAATCAAATTAGATGAATGTTTAAAGGATTTTGACTGTGTTCAAATCTCATACATTAACCCTGACAATATTCATCAGCTCTCAACAAGAAGCAGATATTGAACACCACACGGTGATCAGAGAGAGAGAGAGACGAGGAAGATACAATTTATTACAGTTGGAGGTGCTTAACAAATTACTTCTAATAATTACTAAATATTTTCAGATGACTGAAATATTTTTCTCTATCCTCCTCCTGCTATGAAGCCAAGTGGAATAAAGGTGAATGAGAAACAGAAAAAATATATATCTTTAATGAACTAGCAAATATCTACTTCCCTTGGATACCATGTGAAATAATCTGAGTGTTCACCACAGAGTACACAGACTAAGCAGATTTTTTTCAGATCATGTAGATTAAAAGTTTTCCAAAATAGGTCCACAACCAGAGTTGAGACTTAAAATTACAAGGTTATGCTGAATGAATTTGCTGTGATAGCCTTCTTAAAACTTGTTTGGTAATTCTGAGAAATAAGGGCTGGGCTGTATAAACAAATGCACAAACTACTTCTGCGGAAAGCAGGTTGCTAAATGTTTGTTAAATATGAGACTTAGCCAAAACTGAGCAGCAGGAAGTGTGAAAGAAAGAGGATAGTCAAAGTATATCTGGAAAATGCAAACACAAACAAAACAAGAAGGATAATCTCATGTCAACACTTTGAATTTAAGGAAAAAAGAAAAGAACTTTTCCTAAGACAAAGAAGAGCATTCAAAAAATTAACAGCAAAATGAATCATGGATATCTTTTTTTTTTTTTTTTTTTTTGGTGATCGCTAGTTCAGGGATCTGAACCCTTGACTTTGGTGGTATAACACTGCAACCTAAACAACTTAGCTAACCAGCCAGCCCCATCATGAATAACCATCATAAATATTTTTCCACCAAATAACCCAACATCAAAATTAATTTAAAAAATTTAAAACAATAAAAAAACCTTAAATTTAAGATGGTATCATGATAGTTGTAATAAGGAGAAGATTTTATAATGACTTTAAAATCAAACAGTATAGCTTCAATATTTTTAATTTAAAAATCAACCCACACACCTACAG
The DNA here is from genome assembly GCF_000696425.1 of Galeopterus variegatus. Taxonomy (NCBI): domain Eukaryota; kingdom Metazoa; phylum Chordata; class Mammalia; order Dermoptera; family Cynocephalidae; genus Galeopterus; species Galeopterus variegatus. The sequence goes on along the minus strand of NW_007726294.1, from coordinate 385,706 downwards.
CCATCTGATCTTTGACAAAGGCACCAAGCCTATTCACTGGGGAAGAGACTGCCTCTTTAACAAATGGTGCTGGGAGAACTGGGTATCAATATGCAGGAGAATGAAACTAGGCCCATACCTTTCACCATACACTAAAGTCAACTCAAAATGGATTAAAGAATTAAATATACACCCTGAAACAATAAAACTTCTTAAAGAAAACGTAGGAGAGACACTTCAGGAAATAGGTCTGGACACAGACTTCATGAATAAGACCCCAAAAGCAGGGGCAAGCAAAGGAAAAATAAACAAATGGGATTATATCAAACTAAAGAGCTTCTGCACAGCAAAAGAAACAATTAACAGAGTTAAAAGACAACCAACAGAGTGGGAGAAAATATTTGCAAAATATACATCTGACAAAGGATTAATATCTAGAATATACAAGGAACTCAAACAAATTTACAAGAAAAAAACAATTAAAAAATGGGCAAAAGAGCTAAACAGGCATTTCTCTAAGGAAGATATACAGATGGCCAACAGACATATGAAAAGATGCTCAATATCACTCAGCATCCGGGAAATGCAATTCAAAACTACACTGAGATACCATCTCACCCCAGTTAGGATGGCTAAAATCCAAAAGACTGAACGATAAATGCTGATGAGGATGCGGAGAAAAAGGAACTCTCGTACATTGTTGGTGGGGCTGCAAAATGGTGCAGCCTCTATGGAAAATGGTATGGAGGTTCCTCAAACAATTGCAGATAGATCTGCCATATGACCCAGCTATCCCACTGCTGGGAATATACCCAGAGGAATGGAAATCATCAAGTCGAAGATATACGTGTTCCCCAATGTTCATTGCAGCACTCTTTACAATAGCCAAGAGTTGGAACCAAATGTCCATCATCAGATGAGTGGATACAGAAACTGTGGCATATCTACACAATGGAATACTACTCGGCTATAAAAACGAATGAAATACTGCCATTTGCAACAACATGGATGGACCTGGAGAGATTTATATTAAGAGAAACAAGTCAGGCACAGAAAGAGAAATACCACATGTTCTCACTTATTGGTGGGAGCTAAAAATAAATAAATAAATTCACACACACACACACGCACACACACACACACGCACACACACACACACGCACACACACACACACGCACACACACACACACGCACACACACACACACGCACACACACACACACGCACACACACACACACGCACACACACACACACGCACACACACACACACGCACACACACACACACGCACACACACACACACGCACACACACACACACGCACACACACACACACGCACACACACACACACGCACACACACACACACGCACACACACACACACGCACACACACACACACGCACACACACACACACGCACACACACACACACGCACACACACACACACGCACACACACACACACGCACACACACACACACGCACACACACACACACAGAATCCGGGGGTGGGGGGAGAAGACTTAACAACTACAACTCCTTGAAGTTGATACAACAAGCAAACAGAAAGGACACTGTTGGGTGGGAGGGGGGAGAGGGAGGAGGGGGGGGGTTCGGTAATGGGCCACAATAATCAACCTCATTGTATATCGACAAAATAAAATTAAAAAATAATAATAATAATAAAAAATAAAAAAGTTAAAAAAAAAACTATGGGAAATACAAGGAGAAACATAGAAACAAGGAATAATTTTAAGACTTTAATTTATTTTCATGAGCACATAAAAATCAAATTAAACAGGTCAATAAGAGGGATCAAATTGGTTTTCCCAAATCTATGCTTTGAAAATAGAAAGCAGACTTTTTTTTTTCCCATTGGTACAAAAGAACATTTTAACCACTCGAATACAAAAAATAACAAAATAGTTTCCAAAACTTAAAATTACGTGTTCTGATCACAGTTCAGTAAAACAAGAAATTTATAATAAAAATGAAACAGAACAATACAAAATTTTAAAATAGTTTTAAATAATGTTTAAATGAGATAATAAATCAAACCCAAAATTTCAGAATATCTAGAAAATATTGAAACTGAAATACTAAAATCAATAGATTGCACTCTGAACATGGAAAATGTATAGCTTTAAAAATTTGCAATACTAATTGAGAAGAGATGAAAATTTGTTCAACATTAAACCCAAATAGTTAGAAAAAGTACAAAAAAACAAGGAAGCCTCGAGTAAGAAACTAAGTAATATAAAAGCTGAAATTAATGAACTAGAAAATAGAAAATAAGAACTAATAAATTAGTGATGTAGCTTTATGAAAACGTGAATAGAAAAAAAAAATAGATAAACCACTAGCTAAGCTAATTCAGTGGAAGTAAGGCAAAAAAAGAAGAATGAAAAATAAATCTACAGAAGATGTTAGAAAAATCACAAGGAATTATTTTGCTAAATACAATATAAATACATTCTAAATCCTGGTATATATGAAACTACCTTTATAAAAGGAAAAAAATAAGTTCAATGCAATTTAATTCATTCCAAAAGGATAGGATAGAAAGAAAGCATTCGAAGTCTTTTTGCCAAGGCAGTATAATGTTGATAACAAAATTTAATAAAGATAGAAACTACACTATACATAAAAAAATTGCTTTATAAAAAAAACAAATATATTGACGCTGTGAGTGACAATGGGTTAATTTTCATAGTACAAGGAGGTATTATGAACTCCTAAGTAAAGACTAACACAAACTGTTCAAAATGATTCCTAGGAGAGGAATTGTCTAATCCTAGGTTTTGCATATTGTTATATTTATTAGATATTACCAAGTAAATACCTAAAGTTCATATAATTTACCTGGAGTATATTAAATTTACATACTGCTCTCTATATAAATCAACATTGGTATTTTCAGATTCATGACGTTTTCCAGTCTGCTGTTTACAAAATTATCTCTCACTATTGTTTTAATTTTTAATTCAGTGATTATTACTGAAATGTGCACATTTGGTTATATGCATTCCATTTTAATGAGTTGCCAGTTTATAACTTTTGCTCATTTTATTTTGTATTGTGTGTAGATCATGGTAAATCTTTTCTAAAGATCTTAAACATTTCTTTTCAATTTTGATAGCATTGTTTAATGTAGTTTTTAATTTATTTTAATAAATCTCATTAATTATTTCTTTAGTGAATGTGATTTTTTAAGTTTTATATAGGAAATTCATCACTATCTTGAATTAATAAGATTGTCTCTTCATTTAAAAATTAAAATTCTTAGTTTTCTTATGTGATACTTAATTCATGTGGAATTGATTATATGTGTTTTATAATTATGTTTTGCTTTATGAATAACTGACAGCCCCAACATATTCCCAGAATATGCCAAATTGATATTCTACCTATTTCCTATCTCAGGTGTGCATGGGTGTGTTTCCAGGATACTTGCATCTGGTTTATCTTTTTATCCTTGTTTTAATAGCATACTGCATTTAATTGAATAGAGTCCTGTTATATTTGGAGTTGAATAGGACACATCCTCCCACCTTAAACTTCTTCAAGAGCATCTTTGAAGAATATCTTTGATATGATTAGGCTTTTGTGCTTTCATGTAAAGTCTAGTATTAGTTTTTCAAGTTTCAAAAAAAATAAGGTAGGTACCTTGATTAGAATTGCATAGATTTTATAAATTAATTTAGGGAAAACTAACATCTTTATCATATTGAATAATCATTTTCAAGAAAGCAAATATCTCTAGGTCTTTCTGAGTTGCTTCAAAAAAGGTTTAATTTTCCTGACAAACATCTTGTAGATTTCTTATAGTTATTCAGATAGCTCACATGTTTTGTAGCTATATATATGCTACTTTTTTTCTGAATTACATTTTCTGCTTGTGTTGTTAATCAAATTCGCTTAATTTTTAAATCGATGTTACATTAACAATCTTGATTAACTGTCTTATTATTCTAAGAATTTATCTGAATACTCTCTTGGATGTTTATGTAGATCATAATTTCTGAACTGGGGGGTGATTTTGCACCCCAGAGAACATTTGACAATGTCTGCAGACATCTTTTTTTGTCATACATAATCAGGTCTGGTGCTGCTGGCATCTAGTGAGTATAGGTCAAGTTAGTTATTTATATCCTACAATGCACAAGACACTACCACCCCCCCTCAACCTACAGAACCATATCTTGTCCAAAATATTATAGTGCCCTGATGTAGACAATCCTATCATTACAAATTAGTGTTTTACTTCTTCTTTAACTTTCTGGTAACTTTTATTTATTTATTTTTTCATTACCAGCTACAGGCTGGGATTTTTGTTCTCAGCTTTAAAAAGAAGTGAGAACGAGCATCATTAATACGTTCCTTGTTTTTTAATTCTTTTTGAATTTTGATTCTGAAATTTTATTCTTTTGCAACAGTTGCAAAAATAGACTGAGAGTTTCTGTGTACCCTTCATTCAGTATGCACCAATGGTAACACATTACGTAAGGATAGTACAATTACCAAAATCAGGAAATTGACATTGGTACAATTTTTGATGAAACTTTTTTAAAAACTGCTTATGATTTTTGTGTGTGTGTGTGTGAGTGAGAGAGCGAGCGAGCGAGAGAGAGAGAGAGAGAGAGAGAGAGACTATATAAAGGATTTGACATGTGTAGTCTTCTCTTTGTCTTGACTAACTAGCTCCTCTACTGTCACTTATATATTCATCATTTCATTGTTCTCAAAAGATTCTTTTATTACAAGAGACCTCTAACATCTATCTTATATGATGTCTAAAGCATAACCTATTGGATTTTATTTTCTCAAAACAAACAAACAAAAAGAAACATGAAAGTATTTTCAGAACCAATAAGACATAAAATCAATCTCTCTTTCTCTCTCCTTTTCTTGTGCATGCACACACACACAGAAAACTTTTCTTTTTTCTTTTTTTTTTTTTCGTGGTCACTTTACGTTACTAGGAATTTTGTAGAATCCGGTAGGTTAGTTCTCCTTCTGTTAAATGATAATCAATTTCTAGCTGTTTGATAAATTTGCTTAATTACTGAACATCCCAGGAATAGCAAGGCACCCTCTTATTTTAGGAAATTATTTCTCCCCTAACTCTAACCACGTTATTGTAGATGGAACTACCAATAATTGTGCCCCCAAATCTCTGCAATATGTAAATACCTAGTGATATTTTTGGACACTTGAGCAGAATCAGACTGTCTATTCTAATGACTTTTTAAAACTGAAGACTGAAGATGTGAAATGTCCCTTGCATAGAGCAACTGAAAGTATACTAGCCTGAGAGCTACCAATGCCACATTTCTGCACAATGAAGAATTAGCTAGTCCACTGTAATAAGCCTGAATGATGAGAGAAAATACCAAGATGAAGATGCAGAGAATGAGCAACACCTGATATCTTTCCAATCCCTGTTCTCAGTCATTTCTGAGAATAACTAATGCTTTGTGATTCCTAAAGTCTAGTTAGGTAAGGCATAAGTTCTTCTCTCTGAGGACATGTGTTTCAGTTGGATTTCTACCACTTACAATCAAAATGAGTCCTGCCCGGATATTCCGATGAATGCCCTATTTCTTTTAGAACTGATTTCCTCTTACTCAGCTACTATATTCAGTAGCTGCAATAGTCTGTGACTGCATTAATCCTCATCATAAAGGGAGAATCTGGTTTCAGCAGAAGAATTTGTCATTCTTCATATTTTGTATTTTGACAGCTTGTGTTAGTTTATTGGAAGATTCTAACACATTTTCAGTCTCTATTGATGTGTCAACTTTTTGGCAACAAAAATTACTGCAATATATAAGCACAAATTATAAATATTAAATAAAAATTGTCACTGCTTAGCAATTTAAATCTATACCTACTTGTCAAAAAAAGAATGGTCTATCCTTTTCACTAGTCCTTTATTTTTCTTATACCCATATGTTCTTTTGTACATTTGTTCAGAAAATATTTGCTGAAAACCGAGGACATTTCAGGTACATAATGAAAATATACTATGACTCAAACCTTGCAATATGATGGAAAAATCACTGTTTGCCACTGTGTTTCAGAGTTAGATTTGTTAACCACATTTATTTCATGTGGAAAACAAAACTCTATAAAACACTCAGCATCTTTAGAATAATTCAATTAATCAGAATCAGATTAAGAGGTCAGCATCATTATGTTATTTATCACATGAGTAGTGAGAAAATCAACCCCCATACTAAACAAAGTTCATCATTTTGAATGATCATATTTTCATAATTCTAAAAGTTGTATTTTTAAAAAACAAACACTCAAAACCTTAAGGTTACAGGTTAATTATACTTGGAACTATAAAATATTTTCATATAATGAGAAAGATTTTTCCCCCTTTTTAGAAAAAAAAAATCTTATGAAGAAAGATGCAAGTTAAGATTTCACTTGAATTTCACAGTAAGGTCTATGTAAATATTTACTAGGCTTCATTATATGTCTTTGAAAATGAAGGTAATAGAAAATCCATTGCTTTGTATGGTCAAAAGAACTTGTAGGAGTAGCTTTTAAATATTATCATTAAAATTTTATCACCATGGGCACAAGGGGTGACAATTAACTTTGTATCTCATGAATATTCATAAAAAAATTATCACCAAATATTAGCTTGACATCTGTGGCCTCAGGTATCAACTCTAATTTTAATCAAAATTGGATGAAAAATATCTGGGGCCAATTACACCACATATGTAACCCAGAAGAAAAATCAGAGTTTTGAATAGAGGTCTCACACAAATATTTTTAAATAGTACAAAGTAATTAATTTGGCCAAACACTGTTTAAAAAGATAGTGAAAGTACAGAGGCTAGAAAATTTTTGTGTCTGTAGATTGGTGTACTAAAAAAAGACTCCACAGAAGAAATAAAATTTCATCTGGATCTAGGATAAATAAGATTCTTCAGGAGGAAAAAAAATGGCTAGAGAGTATATTAGGGTTCTCCAGAGAAACAGAACCAATAGAATGTATACAGATATGTAAGAGGAGATTTATTATGGGGAATGGCTCGATCAAATATGGAAACCCAGAAGTCCCACAATCATCAGTCTGCACACCAGGGCAGGTAAGCCAGTAGTGTAATTCAGTCTGAGTCCAAAGGCCTGTGAACTAGGAACACCTATGTCCTGGGTCAGGATAAGATGGATTTTCCAACTTAAGAAGAGAGACAGTTTGCCCTCCCTCCACCTTTTTGTTCTATTCCAGGGGCCCAAAAGGAATTATATGATGCTTGCTCACTTTGGTGAAAAAGGACCTTCTTTATTCAGACCACTGATTCAAATGCTAATCTCTTCTGCAAACACTCTCAAAGATGAAATCAGAAATAATGTTTTTACCAGCTATTTGGATATGCCATAACCTGGACAAGTTAACACGTAAAATTTATCATTACAGAGTGTGTATTAGTTTCCTAGAGCTTTTGTAAACAGATACCACAGACTGGATGGTTTAAAACAATAGGAGTTTATTCTCTAATAGTTGCAGAGACTAGAAGTCCAAAATCAAGGTGTTGGAGGGCCACACTCCCTCTGAAGCCTCTAAGAGAAGATCCTTACTGGCCTGTAGACCCAGCTCTGGCTTGCGGCAACATAACTCCAATCTCTGTCCTTATCTTTACAAGGCCATTTTTTCATTTTTTCATTCTTCATTTTTGTGCATCCATTCTCTTCTTGTAAGGACACCCAACATATTGGATTATGAGCCTACTCAGTAGGACCTCATCTTAACTAATTATATCTGCAATGACTTATTACAAATAAGGTAGCATTCCAAGGTACTGTGGATTAGGACTTCAACATGTATTTTTGAAGGATGCAATTCAACCCTCTATGGACATTCTAAGCAGAAGAAAAAGCTTGAAAAAATTCTTACGAATTTCACAATTTTCTTTGGTTTAGATTCGAAGAAAACCTTTTGTATTGATTTTTCCTTAGATCACCAACTTCTCTATACTACTCCAAATGTTGAGCACAAAATAACCTTTAATAATAAGAATCACTTTGATATATTTCAGGCATTTATCTGGTTATTTTTAATATTTTAAAACTTTCTTCAATATCAATTGCTTGTTATTTAAAAAAACTTATTTAAAATGTTTTTATTCCAACACAAACAAATAGCAGTTGCACAAGACTGGCTTTAACTGGAATGGAAGAGGTTCTCCGGACTCTCACTTAAGAAATGAGGAAGAGAGAGATAAAGTTGATGCTGTTCTGGTTTAGATTTAAAAAAAAAAAAAAGATTTTGTTTCCAGGATGAAGCATTGTGACACCTCGTATCATCATCTTTTTCCTATTTGCTAGGAAAATGCCATGTTCATAGAAAACTTTAAGATTTAACATTGAGTTGCATCAGTCCAAGTAAGATATGTTGGAGTCCTAATCCCCAGTTCCTCAGAATGTGACTTTATTTGGAGGTAGGATATTTACAGAGATAATCAAGTTAAAATTAGGTTATTATAATGGGCCTTACTCCAATACAACCAGTTTCCATATAAAAAGGGGAAATTTGAACAAAAACATATGCACATAGGGAAAATGCCATGAAAAGAGAAGGCAGGGATTAGGGTGATTCATCTACAAGCCAAGGAACATAAAAGATTGCCAACAAACTATCAGAAGGTAGGAGAGAAGCATGGAACAGATTGTCCCTCACAGCCTTCAGAAGGAATCAACACTGCTGACACCTTGATGTTTCCAGGGTCTAAAGCTGCTGAAACCTTGATATTTCCAGGATCTAAAGCTGAGGGGCAGTAAATTGCTGTTGCTTAAGCCATCCAGTTTGTGGTACTTTGCTATGGCAGGTCTAGGAAACAAACATGCAAGAAACATAAGCCTTAAGATGTTTAGATGGGTCTCACAAGTAGCAAAGAATTCACATATAAGTAGGAGATAACAGATAAGGCAAATGTCTCTGAGATTAGTGTGAGGATGACAGTAGAAAGGTGAGTCTTACTTCTCTATACTCATCTGGTCCTACTCTTCCCCTTGTCCCAAATTTCTGTGCTTCAGAAAGAGTGGCCCTATTTCACATCCTCTAATGTGCCATTGTCACCAATTCCTCACATGTTCTGTTCCCTCCACCTGTTAAACTCCTGTCATGTATCATTCAGTTATATAACAACCTAAATGCCATTTCCATCAGGAAGCCTTCTAGAATCCCAAAGGTCCACCAAAGCCCTGTACGTCTCCATCACTGTTGAAAATAACAATATTTTTATAATTTTTATTTAATGCTTGTTGAGACTCTAGATTGTAGCACTCATTAGAGCAAGGATGATGTATCTGTTTGTTAACTATTGTATTCCTATTACCTGGCTTATTTCTTGGCTCATATCTGTGTACTCAAAATAATTTTTGATTGGTGATGTGAGTATCCTACATTCTGCCAACATGTGCTGATAATTAAATCAATGTTAGAAACAGGGCGTATTCAAAATGACAATTATTGGTACCTAACTAAAATTATTTACATCTCTATTTCTAATATTTTAGGAAACAGCATAACGATGCTAAAATTGCCTGAGGCTATTTGATCCAGATTAGTTTTTATTTCCTTTCTGTGTTGCTCCAATACCCAAAATACCATCACTACTCCAAAGAGAATTCAACTAAAAGGCCAATTAAGTTTCTTCCTAGAGTGTTTTGCATGGTAATTGAAAAATGTCCTGTGCACGCATGTCACTGTAGCTAAAGCTGTAGTAATTTTGCTGAAGTTTATATTGCGATTTTAACATTACTCAGACTCACATGTTCTTGTAATTAAGGTAAAATCCTATTGAAAAGAAATTTGCATATCAATTGGCAGAGTATTTTCCTAAATTCCTGTTATAAATATTTAACCTTGTAACCTATTTGAGATATATAGTAAAAACTCCCTTTTTAAAGCAACTGAGTACAGTTGCACTTGAATACTCTTGTTCCCGTGATATGAGTCACCCTGTGTCTTACATGTATGTTTTGAGATATACAAATTGGAAATGTCACCTGGGAGGCTCTTGGTCTGTTTTTAAACTTATGTCTGTATTGTCTTAAAAATTTAAATTATTTTTAATTAAGAAAAGTACACCTGATTTATTTTTTATCTGATTTGAACATATACATATTAAAATATTCACAAGGGCATATAAAGTAGATTTAATCTTGCTTTCATCCAAGATCCTATTTGCACTCATTAGAGATTACTGTCAACAATAGTTTATTTTTCCTTGCAAAAAATTTCAATCACTGAATATATACACATATATGCATGTACATGTTTTTATTTTGTTGACAAATGGAATAAATTCTATGCATAATTTTATATTGTTTCCACTCAAAAATACACTTTGAATATCTTTCCATAGTAGCAAATAACAGATTTATCTTGGTTTCATTAAAGTTACATGATATTCCATGGTAGAAATGTGTCATTTAGCCTGTCTCTCTATAATGGAAATTTAGGTTGTTTGTATATTTTGCTATTTAATCTGATAGGAAAAAATCATTCACATACATATATCTAAATAGAGACATAAAAGTATATGTTCAGAATCAATTGCTACTTGAGTAACTGAAATTTTGTCAAATTGCATTTCAAAGAATTTGTGTCAATTTACGTTCTTATGAAGCTATGCCCATTTCTTCAGATCCTGGTAAACCCTGTGAATTACCTACATTTTTTAAATCTATGATCTGCTGATAAGAATAAGAATACCAGTTAACCCTTTGTTCCAGAAACTATACACTATGTGTGTTCTTGGATGTATTTGTGTACATTTGTGTGCATGTATATATAATGCATATATACATATTTACACATATAAAATTATATATATATTTAGGGAGAGGCTTAAACAGTTGTCTCATTTTTGTTAGTTTCATAAGCAGTAATTATGGGTCAGGATTACTATCATTTGATGTATGTACAAACACATACCACACATATATACTAGAGAAGTGTGCATAAATAGTGGCATATAAGTAGAACATTTTTAAATAATTCACAAAAAGTTTTTATAAGATTTTCGCTAGGAAAGGGATTTGGCAAAAGGTGTTATTACACTTTTGAAATTAACTTTTTATGTATGATTACATTTTTTACATATGATTGCATTTCTGTAATCAATGAAAAAACTAATTAATTGAAGAAGGAGAAAGAGGGGGAGAAGGTGGTTGGAAAAGGAGGAGGATAAATTACACTCAGAAGCTCCAATCCTGCCTAGGTGTAGTGGTATTTTTTTCAAGCTTTCAAGAAGCAGATAATAATTGGCTTATTTAAATGCTTCTAGAGCATATAGAGAGAAATACAGATACCAAATTATTTTCTTTTAATAAGAAAGTAATAGTATTAAAACTAAATAAATACAAAAACTAAAATTTATAGATCATCTTCATTTATTAATCATGAGGAAATAATTCTAACAATGGCACGATTTTCTGTCTAATTTGAAAAATCTTCTCTCACTGAAAATGTGTTATTCTAATGCACCTGCTATGTTAGACCACTACATTATAATTCTCACTTTTACACATGAATTTTAGAATTAAATAATGAAATGAAAATTGTGAACAAAAAAGTTATGGCTTCTAATTTTTGCTGCTATTAATCTAGTGGTGAAGACAGAATATAGGCAAGTAATTTAAGATGATGCATATCATGGTATGGGTGGTATAGAATGATATATTTTTAGTGATTCAGGAAATTCTTCCCTGAGGATGTTTTATTTGAACTGTGACCTAAACTTTATGTATAATTTACCCATAGAAGTTAGGGGTAGAAGTGGGATGAGAAGGTATTCCAGATGAAAAAATAGATCAGGAAGAGTAGTGGCACAAAGAAATAAATGAACCTGGCATGGTTGAATAACAGCGAGAGTGGGGGTGTTACATTAAATGACCCTGGAGATTTAGGCATGGGATTTATTGTGGAGAGCACTGTCAGCCATGTTAAGAAATTTAAACTTTAGCTTAAAGGAAGTTGCTTTACTCAACAAATAAATATTGTTAAATTATTCCAGAGATGTTTCTAGATCTGGAGTTTCATCAGTGTACGAAACAGACAAAATCCCCTGACTTCATGAAGCTCACATCCTAGTGTGTCTTGCAGTGCAGCGGATTGAATTATGTCCCCCCAAAACTCCCTGAAACTTGAATTGTGTCCCCCAAGTTCTATGTATTAGAAACTTATCCCCCACTGTGAATGTTAAGAGGGTGGGAAACCCTATTATGGTAATTGGAAGGTGGAGCCTTGAAGAGGTGATTGGATTGTAGGACCGTGCAGTAGTGAATGGATTAGAAATAGTGGTCAGGGACGTAGTTCTGGAGGCTTTAAAAGGAGAAAGTCTGTTTCTCTTGCTCTCGCTCTGCTCTCTCTGCTTCCACCATCTTGCAACGTGAGACCCCTGAGTCACTGTCACCACCACCAGATGGACTTTGGACTTCTCAGTCTCAGAAACTGTAAGCAATAAATTTCATTTTCTTTATAAGTCACCCAGATTCAGGTATTTTGTTGTAAGCACCAGAAATGGACTAATACACGCAGGTAGCTGTCATTAGACTTAAATTGGGATTAGCATCTGCAGAATAAATCTGGCTGAATGAAGCACAGATGTACAAACCAAGCACAAGGCCACCCAAGATGCCACAATCAGTAATAGATCACATCAGATGTCTTGTATATGGCTTCACCCACATGTGTGTTCTTCCCTTCTATGATATCTCATATTTGAACCAATTACAGTGGCTTACTTAGTAATCACTTTTGTTATGAAACACTTCTTAAAGTGAAATGGCTTCTGATTTTAGCATTGCAGGGCACAAGTCACAAACCAGTCAATAGTTTTATTGTATTGTATTGTATTGTATTTAGTTATATATTTTTTTAGAATTGTAGATGAAGTAGTGCTTAAAATGTAGGTGATCCTAGAGAAAGAAATAAAAGAACAAGATAAATAATTATGAGTTATTTCCCAAATCCTGGGTGTCACTAGCCCAGGCCCCATTTTCCCTATGTGTTTTTGAAAGAAATAATTTGATTTATAAAAATGGTGCAGTTGAGCTGGCCCGGTGGCACACTGCTACAGTGCGCCACTTGAGAGCGCGGTGGCGCTCCCGCAGAGGGTTCGGATCCCCCATACAGACTGGTTCCCGCTCACTGGCTGAGCGAGGGGCGGGCACAGCACTGAGGGTTGCGATCCCATTGCCGGTCCCGGTCCAGTACGGGCATGACACTGAGGGTTGCGGTCCGTTGCCGGACACGAAAAAAGACAAAAAGGAAAAAAAAAAAAATGGTGCAGTTGAGAAAGTCTGGTATAGGAAGGTAAATAGTTAAGATACTGCTAAATGTACACACCATATGACATGTGTAGGGTTTTCTAGTGATCAGGATTTCTTCACAAACATTAGAGAAAAGAGAAAAACAATAGAATATATTGAAGGAAAAAAGAAGCATTTTGTTGCATGTATACCACGTACAGACAATCAAATATATGCTTGTTATTTATACAACATTTTCTTTAATCCTTACAATACTCTTGCACACTGGCTTTTACAATAGAAAAAACAGGAAACTTAACTTAACTTACAATGTCACACAAATGGACTAAGTCTTTAAATACACATCTGCCCAATTTCAAAGCTTTGAGATCATGGAACTCCATAATTCAGAAGTATTTCAAGAGCTCTTAGTTCTCTGGAGACATGTGCATGTTCTGCTTTTGCCATAAAAAATGGAAACTTTTATTAATAAAAATAATATTCTTATTAATTTTTATTAAAGATAATATGGACATCTTACTTCATTTTTCTATTACAAGAAATTCTATTTAAGGAAAATCTGTTTTTTTTGCTCATTTTTGTGATTTAAAAAATTTTTTTCATTGACACATAATTATTGTACATATTTATGGGGTACAGAGTAATTTTTCAGCACATGTATATACTGTGTGATGATCAAATCAGGCTGATTAGCATATCTATCAGCATTTGAACTCTCAGGATGGAAGAGTGAGAAATAATTGAAGGACGTTAATATTAAAAAGTATCTTTCATTTTCTAGTCATCTCCTAAAGTGAAAAGATATTGCTACTTGCTGTCCAATGTGCTTTGAATACTTTTAAATTTGTTCACATGGCTTTACTGTGATACCAATCTACTTTTTTCCTCTTTCACTTCCACCATATCTTACTTTTTGGCTTGTTTAAAAAACATGCCATGAACTTTTGGGACTCTTTTATGCACCTCACATTGGTCTTTCTACCACTCTTTGTCAAAGATTCTTCCTCAAACTCTTTTTGATATCGTTGATATCCTTTAAGAACTAAGTCAGATGTCACTTTCTCTTTGAAACTTCTCATTGTGAGACAAAAGTAACTACTCTTTATTTTGTTTAAGTTTCTGTCAAAATATATGACACGTATCTTCCTTGGAAAAATGTCTAGTCCTTTGACCACTTTTTAATAAGGGTATTGGGTTTTTTGTTGTTGTTTTGTTTTGTTTTTGCTATTGAGTTATAGGAGTTTCTTATATATTTTGGATATTAACCCCTTATGTGATTACGGTTTGCAAATATTTTCTCTCATTCCATAAGTTGCCTTTTCACTTTGTTTATTATTTTCTTTGCTATGCAGAAGATTTTGAGTTTGATGTAATTCCACTTGTCTATTTTTTGCTTCTGTTGTTTGTGCTTTCAGTGGCATATCCAAGAAATCATTGCCAAGACCAATGTTATAAACATTCCCCATATTTTCTTCTGGGAGTTTTATGGTTTCAGATCTTATGTTTTAAGCCTTTAATCCATTTTGTGTTGATTTTTTGCATGTACATGTAAGACAGGGATCCAACTACATTCTTTTGCATGTGAATATCCATTTTTCTCAAAACCATTTGTTAAAAAGACTATTCTTTCACCATTGTGTATTTTTGGCACCCTTCTTGAAGGTCAGTTGACTGTATAGTCATGGATTTATTTCTGGGCTCTCTATTCTGTTCCATTGTTCTATATGTCTGTCTTTATGCCAGTACCATCCTTTTTTAATTACTATAGTTTTGTAATATATTTTGAAATCAGGAAATATGATTTTTCTGGCTTTGTTTTACTTTCTCGAGATCACTTTGGCTATGCTGAGTCTTTTCCAATCCTTAGATTGCTTTTTCTATTTTGTAAAGAAAACGACATTGGAATTTGTATGGGGATAGCATTGAATCTGTAAATCACTTTGGGTGGTATGGACATTTTCACAATACAGTCGTCCTCCTTCATCCATGATTTCATTTTCCACAGTTTTTAATTACCCATAGTCAACAGCAGTCCAAAAATATTAAATAAAACATCCCAGAAGTAAACAATTCATAAGTTCTAAGTTGCACTTTATCCTGAGTAATGTGGTCAAATCTTGCACCATCCTGCTCCATCCCACCTGGGACATAAGTCATCCCTTGTCTAGCATATCCAAGCTGTCTACCTTACCTGCCTATTAGTCACTTAGTAGCTGTCTTGATTATCAGATCGACTGTCACAGTATCATAGTGCTTGTATTCAAGGAACACTTAATTTTACTTAATAATTGCCCCAAAGCATAAAAGTAACAATGCTGGCAACTTGGATATACCAAAAAGAAGTCATGAAGTCCTCCCTTTAAGTGAAAAGGTGAAAGTTCTTGACCTAATAAAGCAAAAAAATTGTATGCTGAGGTTGTTAAGATCTATGGTAAGAATGAATCTTCTATCCATGAAATTGTGAAAACAGAAAGAGAAATTCATGCTAGTTTTGCTGTTACATCTTAAACTGCAAAAGTTACAGCCACAGTGCTTGATAAGTGTTTAGTCAAGATGGAAAAGTCATTACATTTCTGGATGGGAGACAAAAAGAGATATGTGTTTTGATTGATGGCAATCGAGTTCAGCACTCTCCACAGTCTCAGGCACCCACTGGGGGTCTGAGAATGTATCCCCCATGGACAGAGGACTGCTGTATTGAGTCTTATAAACACAGAGTGTCCTTTCATTTATTTCTGTCTTCTTTAATATCTTTTGTCAATGTTCTGTTGTTTTCAGAGTTTCACCTCCTCAGTTAAATTTATTCCTAGGTATTTTATTATTTTGATATTATTGTAAATGGTAGTATTTTCTTAGTTTTTTTTTTTTCCTCAGGATTGTTCACTGATAGTATACAAAAACATAACTAATTCTTGTATGTTGAAATGCTATTCTGCAAATTTACTGAATTCATTTATT
Organism: Galeopterus variegatus; assembly: GCF_000696425.1. NCBI lineage: Eukaryota > Metazoa > Chordata > Mammalia > Dermoptera > Cynocephalidae > Galeopterus > Galeopterus variegatus. Next base: position 369,469 of record NW_007726294.1, on the reverse strand, counting down.
AGTTCTAACAGTATTTTTGAGAAGAGGCTTTAGAGTTTTCTGTATATAAGATTCTCCAAAGAAGACTTACAGATGGCCACCAGGTATATAAAAATGTGCTCAACATCACTAATCGTAAGAGAAATGCAAATCAAAATCACAATGAGATATCACTTCACACCTGTTAGGATGGTTACAATGAAAACAAAAGATAACAAGTGTTGACAAAGATATGGAAAAACTGGAACACTTGTACACCTTTGGTGGGAGTGTAAAATGATGCCCCCACTATGCAAAAGAGTATGGAGGTTCCTGAAATAATTAAAAGTAGAACTACCAGATGATTCTGCAATGCCACTTCTGAATAAATACGTAAAAGAACTGAAATCAGAATCTCAAAGAGATACCTGCATTCCTGTATTCACTGCAGTGTCATTCACAATAAGCAAGATATGAAAACAAACCAAATGTCCACTGATGGATAAATGGATGCATTAGTCCATTTTGTGATGCTATAACAGAAATACCTGAGACTGGGTAATTTATAAGGAAAAGAGGTTTATTTTCCTCCGATTCTGGGACAGCAGCCTCTGGCATGGGTCTTAGGCTGCTTCCACTCATGGTGGAAAGCGACAGGTAGCCGGCAGGTACTGGCAGATCACATGGTGAGAGGAAGAAAGGGAGAGCAGAGAGAGGACGTGCCAGAGTCCTATAAACAACCAGCTCTCACAGGAAATAATAAAGTGAGAACTCGCTCATTACTCCCCCCACCTAGGGAGAGCACTAATCCATTCATGAGGGATCTGCTCCCAAGACTCAAACAGTTTCCAACACTGCCACATTGGGGATCAAATTTCCACATGAGTTTTGGAGGGGACAACACATCCAAACTCCATCAATGGATAAAGAAAATATGGTATATACATGCAATGTAATGTTACTTAACCTTTAAAAGAAATAAAATTCTGCTGTATGCAACAACATGGATGAACCTGGACAACACTATACTAAGAGAAATAAGCCAGTCACCGAATGACAAGTACTGCGTGATTCTACTTATACAAGTATCTAAAATAGTCAAACTCATAGAAGGAGAAAACAGAATGGTGGTTTCCAGGGGCTGGTGGGAGGAAGACATGGAAATTGTTGCTCACTGGGTGTAAAGTTTCAGTTGCATATGATGAATAAGTTCTAGAGATCTGCCATACCACGTTGTGCCTATAGCTTACGATACAGTATTGCACACTAAAAAAATTTGTAAAAGGGTAGATATCATGTTAAATATTCTTACCACAAAAAAGAGAACAAAAACCACAGAGGGACATAAGGAAACTTCTGGAGGTTTATGTTGTTTTGGATATGTTTATTTACCTTGATTTTGGTGATGGTATCATGGACATATGCATATACACTCTAATTGTTTACATTAAACATGTGTAGTTTCTTTGTAAAATATGTGCGTGTGTGTGTGTGTGTACATATACATATGACATACTTAGAGCTACATTAAATAGTAGTATTTGTATAATCAATATTTTTTTAATTGGAGTAAGAATTCCAGGTAAAATAATAACAAATTTTAGATAAATTGTTATAGAAAAAGGAGAAAAAGAGTTGGGTTTGGCAGTTGTCATAGGAGATCCTATGCATTTGGTCTGTGAGGAACCCAAAACTTATTTGTGTATATTCTTGGGTAAATGAGCCATTTGTAGGAAACATAACTTATAAGGTATGGCAAACAGGTAAAAACAGCAAAAAAAAAAAGCGTTAGAGTGACAACAGGACAGCCCAGTAACAGGAAACCCATTCCAGCAACCTGTGTCAGAAAAGTTTATTTGCAGTCAACAGGATCCCTGTGGCCATTTTGGAGTCTAGAAATTGGAAAGTTTATGAGGATCAAAGAAAAAAGACAGAAAGAAAGTAAGGATTCACAGATGAACAATTGTTAGATGAATTGTTAAAACAGGAATTCAACATAAGTGAAATACAAAAGAAGAGTTGTCAGAATTGGGATCCCATGAGAATGTAATACTCAGGACAGGAGAGGCTTGATACCAAACCCCAAATATTTTTGATGGGATTTTAACTCTTTTCTGTCTTAGTTAAAATTAGTATATTTCAGTGATTCTCAAACGTGCATGATTATCAAAATGACTGGGTGCTATTATAATACAAATGCCACTACCAGAGAAAGAATCAGTAAGACTATATTTTAAGGAAAAAAAAAAAAAAGATAAAGACAGCTCATTCTAATTTTCAGCCTGTTTGTTCTAGGCTGGAAACATGGCACAGTTAGGATCAGCTCGTCCTTGATTCTGTTTTTCTCTCTATCTAGAGCTTTTAATTTCATTTTACCTGTTTTTCCACTGGAAACATTTCTCATTTGCAACATCTTACTCTGATTATTTTCATAGTTCTGTCTCTTGGATATCTTGCTTTGTTTAGTGGTCTATTTTATTTCTGTTTCGAGGAAAGATCTCAGGTGTCTGATGATAAGCTTTCTTCTGCTTTCGCAGTAGAGCTCAACCTCAAATCCATGTTCATAAGTAAGCTAGCATCTTTGGTTTTACTTTCACTAGCATCAAGAAGTCCTATTTTGACTTAATACTTTCTATACTCACTTATGTGTCAACAGATTTTTCAAGAATTTCTGTAATTAATATGCATATGCTAGTGTTAATGGTACAATTGCAAACCTGTAATTAACACTTCAGCATATAATTAATACTAACATTTCAACCATATATTACAGCTGACAAGCTTCTGATTAAATGAACGAGCTGAATTCAGCAAACGTTTATTTACAACTATAATAATTAGATGAAGATTGTAGGACAATGACAAATCAATTCCAAAGGCAAATTTGCAATATCTTGAAAATGAAAAAAAAAAATGCTGGCAATGTAGCCATGTTATGATTTTAATAATGTTAAAGCACTAGCACATATGTTACATACAAACCATGTATAATAGGGCATTTTATTATATTCAACTATAGTTCAATGTAGAGTTGGAATTTTTTTTCTGTAAAGAGTCAGATAATATTTTCAGCTTTGTGTACCACACAGTTCTGCCACAACTATTCAATATTTCTGCTATAATGTGAAAGCAGCCATAGACGATACATAAAAGAATATATGTGCTGTGTTCCAATGAACTTTATTTACAAAAAAAAATAAAAAGGCAAGTGACTGAATTTGCCACCCAGGTTGCACTTTACTAATTCCTGTTTTGGTAGGCATGCTTTGATCTGTACAATGTAATATGAAAATACACATTCAAGATATGATAAACCTTGTATAAAATGTAACAAATTATTTTCACAATATGAAAGTTCTACAATTCATGTCATCAAGTATTTATCACAGTCTCTATGTTGCATGATGCAAGGGGCAAAGGAAGAGGACAGCATTAATTGCTATGAAATTCTTTCTGGCAAGCTTTGTTTCAAACTGGTTGCACTAGTTTCCTATGACTGCTGTAACAAATTTCCACAACTCTGGTGGTTTAAAACAAGACAAATTTATTTGTTCACAGTTCTGGAGAATAGACACCTGAAATCAAGGTATTAGCAGGGCTAAACTCCCTCCAAAATCTCTAGCAAAGAATCCTCCCTGTCTTTGTCCTGCCTTCTTTTGGCTCTCAGCAGTCCTTAGCATTCCTAGATATTTAGCTGCATCACTCCAAACATCTCTAAATAGCCTTCTCTTCATGAGTCTCTGTGTCCTTTCTTCTTATAAGAGCATTAGTCATCAGACTTAGGCCTACCTTAAATCCAGGATGATATCATCTTGAGATCCTTAACTATTAACATCTGCAAAAACCCTATTTCCAAATAAGGTCACATTCTGAGATTCCAGATGGATATAAGTTTTGAGGGAAGCTATTCAATCCACTACACTTACCATTACTTGTGGTTTTGTTTTTGTTTTAATGTGAGCATGTTCTGATGATACCTTCAATTTCTCCCAAGCAGAACTATTTTGCTTTTAACTTTTCAAACAGCAGAATTCAAAACCTTTATCAATTTGGTTCTGTTGAGAAACAGAACCACTACAGGTATCAGCAGAATCAGGGCTGTAAATAAAATTTAGGGTTTACATAAATGTGAAAGTATTGGTATAAATTTATGGAAGGCCATAGCTGAAAAATAGGAAAAAAAGTCATTCGAGTGACAGTAGAGGCCGAGACACATGGAGATTTCTGAGATGCCACAACTTTGCTCCATCAAAACTACAAAGTGAGAGCCAATGGAAGATGTCATGTGTACCTGCCATGACTGCAAGGTGAGAACTCATTGAAGGACTATAAAACCGATGCTTATAGCCTGCATAATTTTCTGAGAATAACAGCTTCCATTTCACTTTCCTTTTCAAAATCTTGCATAATTTCCTTTTATTGGCAAAGTCAAGCCCAGAAGTATACAGAGAAGGGGATTCTTGAACATATATCTCCCCCCCTTCACAGGGAATGGTGATAAACAATTATCAACAGGCAATTCAGCAAAGTCCACTCCTTTATTAACCTGAATTCTATTAACACCTTCTTAATCATATTACTTTACAAATAAGATCAATAACCTGTGAAAAACAGGATCAAATTCTACAATCAGTGCAGTAGTTCTGCCATTTGCATAGTGGTTCATTGGTATGAGGAGCTAAAATTGACCTTGTGGCCATCTCAGCTTTCATTCTTTTGGACTATGGTGGAAAACACTACAAATCAGTGCCTTTCTTTTTTGAGTGGGAGTGGGTGGGAAAGGAAGGTAGTTTCCCAGTACACAAGTGCCTGACTCAGAAAAGTGGTATTGTATTGTATTGCACTGTATTATATTGCATTGTACTATATTGTGTTGTATTGTATTGTATCATGTCACCAGAATTAGCATTAGCACAGAACTATTATCCAATAATATCCTCAAATGCTGAGTATCATCATTTCTCCAATATACAGCCACCAAAAAAATGTGGTGATAATTTATATAAAGGGAGAAAAAGAATTGGCAGTATAATTGTTGGCACTGTTAAGAGTATCTTTCATTAAAGACCTAAACTGTCCTTCTTTTAAGGATTTCTGGGCTTGCGAACTGGCTCAAATCTGCAAAATGCATGAGGGGCCATGATTAATATTAAACCATGTTGTTTATATACATCCTTAAGATTTCAGTTTTATGGATATCATGATGTACTGGCAAAAGATTGTCCAAGACCTTAGAGGGCAAAATCATTCTTAGTATTTCTCTGCTCCTGCTACATATTACACTCACCAAACCTAGGTTGTCTCTAGTGATTAAGTGGCACTGCTTGACCCCTTCATTACAGAATTCCATCATTCCATTGAATTTAACAATTCCATTTTAATAGCACCATTGCTCACTGTCGATCTCTGCTTGCAGAGAATAGCCACTATCCTGCTTTTCAAAAGTCCTGTTGCTTCCCTCAGTGTGTGAGTTGAATTGTTTCCTACAAAAGATATGTTGAAGATTTAACCCCTGGTACCTGTGATTGTGACCTTATTTAGAAATGGAGCCTTTCAGGGCCAGCCCGTGGCGCACTCGGGAGAGTGCGGCACGGGGAGCGCAGCGACGCTCCCGCCGCGGGTTCGGATCCTATATGGGACTGGCCGGTACGCTCACTGGCTGAGCGAGGTGTGGGCAACACCACACCAAAGGGTTGCGATCCCCTTACCGGTCACGAAAAAAAAAAAAAAAAAAAAAAAAAAAAGAAAAAGAAAAAGAAATGGAGCCTTTCAGATATTATCAAATTAAGATGAGATCATAATGGATTAGAGTGGGCCTTAAATTCAGTGACTGGTGTGCTTATAAGGAGAGAGATTTTAGAGACACAGAAGAGAGGCACAAGCAACAAGACCACGTGAAGACAAGGGTAGAAATTGGAGTTAACGTTGTCAAAAACCGAGAAATGCCAATCATTATTTGCAAACACCCAAAACTAGAAGAGGCAAAAGAAGATTCTCCTTGGAGCCTTCAGAGGGAGCATGTCACTGTCAATACTTGGCTTTTTATTTCTAGCCTCCAGAACTGTGAGAAAATAAATTTCTGTTGTTTTAAGCCACTAAGTTTGTGGTAACTTGTTAGGGCAGACTTAGGAAACAGATACACTCACTAATGCATCTATCAAAGCTATGCTGAACGAGAAGTTCTCTGGATCCTCTCAAGGAGTAGTTCTCTGGATCTTCTTTGGATCCTTGTAAAGCGTAAGAGAACAGGTTAAATACAATAAATCCACTCCAGCATTCTTATCTCCTTAAGCCTTGAACACCAAAAAATTTTCTGGCATCTCAAAATAAATTAATTAATTAATTAAATTTTTAAAAATTTTATATATATATATATATATATGAGTGTAAGTAGCTTATATATTTTCAATGACATTTATGTTGTAAAATACATTATAATAAAATTTGCCATTTTAACCATTTTTTTTAGAACAATATTACTAGCATACATATTGTTACAAATGGTAATTTTTCTTTATGTCCAATCTCTCCCCGTGGCCTTCTCCCTCGCCCCTCTAGTTACCCTAGATTTCTTCTCTTCTTCTGAAAGAATAATGGTTACTCCATTTGTTGCTTAGATGATATATCCAATGCTGAGAGGTGTGATCAGGTCCCCCAATATTATCACAGAGCAGGTGCTTCCTCTGTCACTCTGAAATGGGCATTGTGGAGAGAGACATCCTCTTCTTTTCTTTATTTCTGCTGGTGACTCTCCTTGTGTCAATGCACTCCTGCCATGGTTATTGTGGTGGGCCGCCCACATGGAGGTGATATTTTTGGCATGCTCTTTGGTGCTGGAGGTGAGCCTGGTTGTGGGGTGTGTCTGGTCCCCAGATCCATGCCTCAGGTCTCCAGACAGGCCCCGAGGTACTGGTGTGGTGTGCCTGGTTGTGAGTGGGGGTTCCAGTTCCCAGCTCCATACCTCAGATCACCGGGTGGACCATGAGGTGCTGGCATGGTGTGCTTGGTTGTGGGAGTGGGGTAAGGTGCCCTTCTCCATGCCTCAGGTCCTCAAATACATATTTTTTTAAGTGTTGGCCTTTATCATATCCTAATTACCACAGGTCATGAGACCATTTAAATTTAATCAGATCAGAGGATTTATTCTAGATTCCAAAGCTTAAGTCTGTTCCTACAGAAATACCTGATATATTCTAGGAAATACAGTCACTACAATCTTTCAGGGGAAGAGTTTAATATAAGAATTTGAGCTTGAACAAATGCAGAAAGACATGTTAGAGAGAAGGTCTGGAGTACTTTAACTGAAGGATTGGAAAAACAGTTGCTAATGACTTTAAACTGGAGCAGGTAAGGCTAAGACAATACTATACTGTCTGCCACTATCACAAAGAGGGAGTTTGTTGCAGTGCACCATGGCTGTAGTGTCTTGGCTCCAACAAGTAATGGCTTCTAAATCTCACCTAACCTCCTCTCATTGGCAAGCTCCAAACCAACACCATACAGTGAGGAAGTTTCCCAGCTTGGGCAATAGTTATGGGTAGAAGAACATGGTAGCTCAGACACCAGGCCCTTCCATTCCAAACTAAAAACAGTTCTGTAATATTACTCTCTACATATTTCCACATATAAGTTCTTCATTGGAAACTGAGGTGAGACACTTCCTTAAAATACTATGCTAAATTGTATTTCTATGTTAAATGCTACTGACCCAAATCAGTTTCCAAGTCTTATTGCCTATATATAGGTTGGAAAACATTGTAATTTCCTCTATGGTTAATTTTAGTACAAAGAGTAAATGGAAGATTTTTAACAATCATCTTGATGAGATTTCAATGAAACTGTCTGCTTATATCATGGAAACATCTGACTTAAACTCAATTTTGAAAACAATATGACCCATAGCTTTGGAAAACACAAGCCAGAAACCTTGATGGCATTCACTTGGTATTAGGCCTGCAGGCTCACAGAATGCCAGAGCTGTGAAGGCTTAGGAACCTCCACCCAGGTTTCAAAGGATGTGTGGAAAAGCCTGGGGTCCCAGGAAGAGATCTGTCATGGGGCAGAGTCACAGCTTTTGCTAGAGCAATGTCAAAAGGAAATATGGGGTTAGAGTCGCAGCAGAAAAATTCCACCAAGGCCATGCCTAGTGGAGCATTAGGAGTGGGACTACCATGGAGACCCCGAACTGCAAAGCTGCCAGCATGCAACACTAGCTTGTGAGAATGAAAGCATCACCTCAAACCAGGAAAGTCATAGAAGTGGAGCTGCCCGAGATCTTGGGGACCCAAACCTCACACCAGCATGCAGGGGACTTCAAACAGGGAGTCAAGGTACATGATTTGCCAACTTTGAGATTTGATACCTGCTCTGTTGGGTTTTGAACTTGTTTGAGACCTATTACCCTTTTCTTCTGGTCTATTTCTCCATTTGGGAATGGGAATATGCACCCTATGTTTCTCCCACCATTGTATCTTGGAAGTAGATACTTTGTTTTGATTTCACAAATGAGACTTTGGACTTTTGAGTTGAAACAAGTTAAGACTTTGGTGGTAGAATGAATGTATTTACCTGTGAGAAAGACATAAACTTTGGGGGACTGAGGTGGAATGATACGGATTGAATTGTGTACCCACCATTTTATGTTTTGAAGCTTAATCCCCATTGTAACTGTTGACGGTGGGAAATCCTATTATGGTAATTGAAAGGTGGAGCCTTGAAGAGGTGATTATATTGTAGGGCCATGCCATGATGAATGGATTAATAATTGTGGTCATGGGTGTGGTACTTAGGGCTTTAAAAGAAAAAGGGTGTGAGAGTCTCTCTCTCTTTGCTTCCACCATTCATAATGTGATACCCTGTGTCATTGAAGCCACCACCAAGGAAGGCCATCACCAGATGCATACCCTGGACATTGGACTTCCCAGCCTCCAAAACTTTAAGCAATATTTTTTTCTCACAAAGTAACTAGTTCCAGATATTTTCCTATAAGCAATAAAAACAGATTAATGCACATATATAGCCACTTCTGACTGCCTCCTCTTCCACAATATGTACCTTATCTCCATTGTTAGAGGCAAAATACAGAATGACAGAATCACAAAAAAATATTCTCTTAGGTTTGCATATTCTTAGCATATTTTGAAGGTACATATATGAAACTAGAGTTCAGCTTTCATTGGTGGAAATTTTTCAAAGTCCATTTATTCAGTAGTTCTTATTTTTTAAGTACCTACTATACAGGATACTCTATTGGACACCAAATTGGTAATAGTCAAATTTAAAAGCTATATTCATTTAGGAGGTTTAAATATTTTTCTCATTATATTCAGGTATATTCAGGGAAATTTGGTCTGTAATGTTGTTTTCTATGCATCAACTTTTAGAGTATTATTTGGAGGAAAAAATCAAACATGTAATTATACTTAAATTTTATTAAATGTTGAGTTGTCAGGTCATTAAGGCATAGAAATATAGAGGTTTTGTGTGTGTGTGACTGGTAAAATAAGATATTCCAGATGAAGCCAAATGAAGCCTATGAAGCTAAAAAAAAAAACATATTTCCAAAACAACACTGTAGTGGTTAAAAAGCACAAGCTCTGGAGTTAAACAACCCAGTTTGAAACCAGCTTAAAACAGTCCTCAAAAATTCCTGTCAGTGAGAACTCTGGGAAGTGATTTAATTTTGCTGTGCTTTGGTTTCCCTTTTGTAAAAATTAGGATAATAATGACTCCGACTTCATACATAAAACATGTCAACATTTAAAACGGTGCCAAGCATAAGGAAAAGGTGCAAGAGTTATTATTATTACTCGTTAAAATTTCAAATATATTTTGTCCAATTAAATAGAAACATGGAACATACATGTTGGCCTTTACATAGCTGGGTTCCCTTCAACACAGTCAATTACTATATGATTTAACTTTAGACATTCTTGCAATTGTAACTTAGATGTGCCATATTTTTCCAGAGTTTAAAAGTAAAGCTTCTTATTAATGTTACCACAGGAAGTATAGTTTTGGGTTATCTTTGTTTATTTTTTTCATTCCTTTTTTTTTTCTTCCCTCCTCTGTCCTTCCTTCCTCTTTTCTTTTCTTTCTTTTTAAACCAAGTTTTCCTATCCAAGTATTTCTGAAAATTTTCAGAAAAGATTACATAATCTCTACCAAGCAGATGATTTTAGATCTTAGCTTCACTCTGAAGGTTTCCTAGGTGGTGGTCATTGAAGCATTCCCACATTGTTTTTCTAGTGTAGACACAAGCCACTCACCGAAAGGAGACAGGTACAGTTAATAAAAGTATTACTGAAACAAAAGAAAAGATAAAAACCAAGTTCTATGTATGACTGCAGGCCTAAAGCAGATATGTCTTTCCTGACTCCAACTTCCCCACTCCTCGAAGTTTCTGTAAAAAGTAAAAACAAACAAAAAGCCCTCTGCAACACATGGCTTGCCATGAAGCACCCAGCACTCAGGGAAATAGAAAGCAACTATTTCCTTTATGAACACGTTCCTGAGTTCATGGATTATTTTTCTTTTATTCTGATTATTTGCAAAGATTGTGTTTATAGTTTGATAGATAAATTATTTCAAAAGATATCAATTCATATTCAAGATATTAATCCTGAAATTTCAAACGTCAATTTAGCACCAAAAACACAACAACATAATAGGTAAAATTAGACACAATAATTTATTAATTTCTATTAAAGTATCAAAAATAAAGGTTTTGTTTTTAATTTTTGAAACCAAGTATTATTCATGGCATCAAATCTTTAAAACATCTTATAGACAGGTTTTGGTACTTGAAACGCTTATTTTGAATTAAATAACATTTAAAAATAAAAATTATAAAAACCACTAATGAAATAAGTACATTGTGTAGGTAAAAATGCCCACTTTTTATTTTGATCACATGCATGTAATACAAATTTATTTGGGGTGGAGGGAAGAGGTGTGGTATATCAGATTCTTACTCAATGTTGGCCGAGGTTTGACCACAACAGTGAGAGTGATTTGACCCCTGTATGTTGGTATTGTTAGTTCACCTGTTGCAGTGCTATCTTTAACCATTTCAATGCATATATTTACTTATTTATTTATTTGAATTTCTGGTGCCTGAAGTTAAGTAAATTTTACTCCTTAGTCTATGACATACCACCTCCATTACAAGGTATTACTCCTATTTTAATTTATTTGATTGTGTTCCGCCTCAATATTTTACCATCACTGCCATTCCTTTCCTCCTATAAACACACAATCTTACGATTTTCGTAAAATGTTATTTATGTACTATCATTGTCTCTGGAGAGAAAAATCTAAAACAAGATGCTAAAATAAAAACAATACGCAGTGAAAGACCTACCATTGTGCTTTACAAGGCTTGTTTCTAGTGTTTTCCCCCAAACTAAAAACAACAATAGTAATGAAATAGTCAAACTAAAAAATCACTCCTTTGCAATGTTTTCTATTTACCACTTTAGGGCAATAGAAAAAAGTATTAAATTTAAATGTTGTTTTCCAGAAATAACATTGTTCAAAATGGATTTTTCTCACAAGGTCTACATTAACTTGTTGAAATTTCTTTACAACTTTCATTATAGAGTCATAATCTTTCATTTGTTTAAATGCCAATATAAATGTGCCGAACCTATCTTTACTGTACCTGGGCCATGAAGGATATGTATCATAATTGCATGATTTTAAGAGGCACAGGAAAACATTACTGCTACTGATTTACTATAGCTGCCTCCGTAAGTCTCAATTTTTAATGCAATGGCAATCACACAGGTGGTAGAAAGGGATATAGAGTAAAAAATAACTATATTCTGTATTAAGTATAAGTTGGTGGTGCAAAGCAACAGAGACCCTCTTCGTTTTCTGACTGAACATGTCAGTGTTGGATTTCTTGAGATGGCACAGAGTGGCAAGAAAGGGAAGGTTTAGACACCTACACATACTACTATTTATGGCTAACCACTGCCTTATAATCTAATGACAACTGAGATGAATGGCAACTTTATAAGGACCAGCCCTGTTTATGTAATAATCACAGCATATTAACTATGCTTTCCAAATTGCTTTTTTAAAAATTCTAATGCTCTTATTGGTGATGAGGGAAGTACTATTTAAAGACAAATAACACTGCAACTCTAATGGAGATAGTAGAAAGAATTGAACTAGTTATTCCAACTTCTTTAAAGCAAACATCATGCTTTGAACCTGTTTTATGTTAACGACAGTACTTTGCATGATAATAGGCAAATTGAAGAACAGTATTCCTGTTATGCTGTTGTTGGTTACAAGATCAATTTGTATGCTTTGGATTAGAAATCACTTTCTCCTACATATTCACAAACTAATGAGTATAACTCATTGGTTACAAGATAACTTGATGAGACTTGGAGACTGAACTTAGTAAAGTCAATTTTCGCCAGGGAGCAATAAAGAGACCATGCCACTCCTGTACTGAAAAATAGGGCAGTAAAATGAAGAATAAAACAAGAAGACATAGAAAGTGAAGGCACAGTATAAATTTACAAGTATTTGCAGCCAGAGCAGCCCAACTCCTTATGAGAAAGGCAGTAACTGGACATTCATCTGCTTTCATAGGGAATCTACAAGCTAGGAAAATATGTGTGGCAATGAGGCAGAGAAAGCAAAAAACAATTACAACAAGTTGAAGAAGAAAAATTAGCAAAGGTTTTATAAGACCATTGACAAGATGACATTCCAAAATGGAAAGGATGGTGTATTAAAGTCAAATGGATGAAGAAATTTGTTATAGATGTAATGTTATTAGATAGCTGTGATACTAATCATCATCATCATCAGCAGCAGCAGCATAGCTAACAACCACTAAGTACTTACCTTGTGTCAGACACTACTCTGGTGTCTATCAACCCCTCCAGGTAGCTATTTTCTACAATTTGCAGATAAGTAAATTAAGGTGGTAGGAGTTTCCTATAGCCCTACTATGAAATCAAATAATTTGCCTTTAAATCAAATGGAATTAGACTTGAATCCCAGTTTTATTTTGTTTTTTTTAACCTTATCCGTTAGTAGAATGACCTTGGGCAAATGTTTCAACCTCTTAACCTCTTGTTTAATTGTGACTTATTTTATCAAATCAGCTTTAATTGTTAAAAATTGCCCTGTATTTGTTGTAGATCGTTTGTGTTATTGATACAGTATGGTAGTTTAAAGGCTTAAATAAAAGAATACTGTGTTTGTTTATAGAATTTTAAAATATAATGTTCCTTTATTAAGTTAATTTTCCTAAACATGTTCTTTACAATAATAGCTGTATGTCCAGAGTTTACATGTAACAATAGTTTTTCATTCCTTCTTAACACTAAATATTCTACCTCACATTCAAACTGGCACACAAATTCTATAAAGAGATGTCTATAAACCAATCTTTTTGCTTAAGTATAGGATATAGTTATTGGGTTTTCTTTAAAATGATTTATAAAAAATATGTTGATGGGGCCGGCCCGGTGGCGCACTGCTACAGTGCGCTGCTTGGGAAGCGCGGCAGTGCTCCCGCCGAGGGTTCGGATCCCACATACAGACCTGCCGCTCACTGGCTGAGCGAGGGGCAGGTGCAACACCGAGGGTTGCGATCCCGTTGCCGGTCCCGGTCCGGTACGGGCGTGACACTGAGGGTTGCGATCTGTTGCCGGTCATGAAAAAAGACAAAAAGGGAAAAAAATAATAATAATAAATATGTTGATGGTATATTAATAATTTGGTAAGCCGATGAATTGTATAAATCTGACAAAAGTATTGCACAATTACGTACTTTTTATTTGTTCATGCTACAGAAATGAAAAAAAATATATATTAGGCTTCTATGTAGGCTTACATTTCATTCTCAAGATTATACTTGAGTATATAAAATATTCTCAGATTTTATGCATTTTTCTAATAAAGGGGATAATGAGATAGACAATTTTAAGTTGTAAACAATTTTAAAATATTTTTATTAAGCTCAGTATAAATTTATTTTGAAGCAGATTTATTTTCTCAGATGTACTTGTCTTAGGCTCAAATTTTCTTTTAATTTTTGAATATATGATCCATTGAATAATCAGTTAGGTCATTGGATGCCCTAAAATTTCATGGAAACAGAGAAAAATAATCCTATTCTACTATTCCATAAGATAGAACTGGAACAAAAGAAACCTTCTTAAAACTGGGTAGAATTGTCAGGTATAAACAAAGGGAAGACTTAGGATATAGGGTTTGAGTTCAGTTGTTTATTCTAAAAACTCTGATGTAATTCAAGTAACTTTATTAACATTAATATTTCTCCCATTCATTTCTGCTGTCCTTTACATGTCAAAGAAAATGACACATAGATGCAAACAGTTTCCCCTGCCTCATTTGCTATGAACAGTTTGATATTCTCCTTGGCAGCATTTACAATGATGGAAGGAGGAAATGACAGATGCATTCAGTGAAATTTCATTTTTGCAATCATTCTAATTTTTTAACAATTTCTCCTTACATATATATTTCAAAAATATATGTTCATCCCCAATTTTGAATTTTGGTTCTTTGTGACTCTAATAAATAGGAAGGTGCATGTTTTAAAGCTGTCATCTGGGAATGAGTCTGTGTTCTGCAGATCATTGGCAAGTAGGCCAAAGGGTTATTCTACCAGATTATATTCCCAGCAGGAGTGAATGTAGACACTCTAAAAAAAACTCTGGGCACAGTGACATCTGTATCTGTGGAAAAGGACCAATTTGCATACCATCTGGCGTGAGAGAGTTGAGTTACTTGAAGTCATAATGGAGACATTTTGATTCTGGCATTCAGGGTTTCAGCTACGTGGTGAGTTAAACATGCCACACAGAGATGCTGACAGTAGTATTACAGCCTTGAAAAAGACAAAATAGGGTGGTATCATTGTGCTGGCTGGAATTATCACAACAAAAGGAAAGCATCTAACTTGAGAATTTCTCTTCTTTTGGAGAATTCATAAGGGCTTATATTTTTTATTAATTCCTTGTATTTGAGTTCACCCTTTAAAAATATGATATTTCTTAAGACATTATCTTTGAGACTCAATAAAAAAAAAAGGCAGTAATGTTCTTTCCAAGGTGCAGCATACTGTGTCTGTAAGTAGCAGCTTGAGAGAAAATTACAGTCATTAGGGTGCAATGGTAAAGAGTTTTTACTTCTATTTAATTCAAATTAAATCTGATTCAAAATACATGGGGAACAGGGGTGGTTATTGCCAGGAATGCTGTTAAAGCTTCTGTTCAGCATTTCCGTAGACCCTTTATTAAAATGGAACTGACAGTATCCTCCCCTCTATTGCCATTCTGTTCAACTCCCTTCCCCACAATCCTAAACACAATTGCTTTTGGTTGGAAGTAGAATCAGGGGCAGAGACAGAAGGGCGGGGGAAAGAAGGCATGAGTAGAAACAATTACGTATTATAGTTTATGAAAGAATAAATTTAAAACTTTTACTCACCATTTTCAAGATCGGGTTTATAAAAAGAAACTCTGCACTTGGATTGTGATACCTCAATGTTTAAAATAAGTTAAAGCATTTCTGTTCTTTTCTTTTTTTCTTGCAATTTTGTGCTCATAATAAATTAATTTTCATGTAAATTTCTACCAACACCTAAGAAGAAAATATTTAATGTACCTCCTTTAAAATTTTGTTTTCAACAATTCACATGCTATTTTCTGCCCGTCATTGTTTATGATTATTTCTCTCTGTCTATACACTTTTGGTCTCCTTTATTCACATCAGCCACAGATGTTACTTGTAGTAAAACATTCTTATTTCTTCCAATATCTCTTATTTTCTTTACTTCCTTCTTTTTTTTTTTTCCTCTCTTTTCGTTTTCATTTTCTTTTATTCCTGGAAGCAGATTTTATTAGTTTCCTGTGGTAGCTGTAACAAATTATCACCAACATACTGGTTTAGAATAACACAAATTTAATGTCCTGTAGTTCTGGGGGTCAAAAGTCTTGAAATCAGTGTGTCAACAGGGTTGTGTTTCTTATGAGATTCCAGGGCAGAATCTATTTCCTTCCTTTTTGGGCTTATAGAGGTTGTCCACATCCCTTGGCACAGAGACCCCTCCAGCAATGACATCACTCCGACCTCTACTTCTGATGTCTCCTTCTTAAAAGGACCCTTGTGAACACACTAGGCCCACCTGGAAAATCCAAGATAATCTGCCTATTTTAAGATCCTTAATTTATTTACATCTGCAAAGTCCTCTTTGCCATGTGCCACAAGTTTCAGAGATTAGGACACAGACAACTTTGTAGGAGCATTATGTCACCTACCACGTACATAGAAAGCACTAAATGATCATAACAAAAGGTAACAATCTCTACCAGTGTTAACTGCCATCGTACTCTGACACATTGTGCAAGGCGGTTAAAATCATCAGTAATGTTCTCTCTGATGGAAGGAAATGAAAGTCACACTCCTGCCTCTAGAGAGTCATTGATTCACATACACATGAGTCTTATTGGACAATATTCTGAGACTATGGAAGAAACAAATGTCTCCCTTCTGAAGAAGTTTAAAATCTACTCTAAGCACAAAGATTGTAAGGGAGGACAACTTGGTAAACTCTATGAATGTTGCTGAATCAAATGCACCAGGAGACAGGACAGAGAGAGCACTTCTAATCAGGGTGACCAGAGAATACTTTATTTTTATTTATTTATTTAGCAGATACTTACATAGCTTTTATTTTGCTCAAGGCATTATTCTACGTATTTTTTTAATATCACTTATTTCTTACAACTACCCTCTGTGAAACTTTATTATTATCATTATTATCACCCCAGTTTTACAGATGAGTAAGCTGAGGCACAAATAGATTAAAAAGTTAAACAAAGTCACATACCTACAAAGTGGTTTAAATTCAGGCAGTTTAGCTCCGGATTCTTTTTCTTAACCACCACACAAAACTGCCATCTGGTGATAGAGGCATTTGGACCAGGCCCTTTAAGTACTGTATTAAATAAAGTTTACAAGTGGAAACGACAGTAGCACGCTGGGTGATACAAGCTATTTGTCTGAAGACAGAAAGGCAAGGAAGAACACATTGTTCAGGTGGATTTCATGATATTCACCTGATTACCTAGAAGAGCATGAAGATATGAAGGTGTATGTCATTTTGCACTCACACATTTAGAGTCAAACAAAAACCCAAATCACTGGGCCATGCCACCTCTCCAAGGGCATCTTAAACTTTCAAATCCCTTCACCTGAACCTTTGAGTTGAGCACAAATGTGCAACCGTGGAATCTTGGTGTGACGAATGTTGATTTATTAGCATTTACCTGTCCGGGTATTTAGATTGTTTCATGTCTAGAACTTCCTCTCTCAGTTTTTGAAATATGTTTTTCTCATTATAAAAATTTTTAACTTCATGATACCAAGAAACAAGACAGTATAGTGGTAAATACTTTTAGAATCAGAAATACCTCTATTTGAATCACATCTCCACTATTTGCTAGTTGTGTATAACCTACTCCCATCTTAAAGCTCATTTTTTTCATCTGTAAAATGGAGATAAAGCCCATTACCTACTTCTTCAAGTAGTAATTATAAATACTAAATTACAGAGCCCATTCTAAATTCCGTAGTACAGAATCTGGTACTTATTAATTACTCAGGAAATGTTATATACTATTACTATTTTAAGCCAATCATCTGATTTTTATACTGATATAATATGGAAGGGATTGAGATTTGAGGTGTTAATAATGCAGCAAACCTAAAATTTTCAATGTTAAAAAGCTCATTGTTAGATAATGATAAAGAAGGCAGTGAAGCATAGCATTTAGCGGAATAGATTTTTGAATAATACAGACTGGGCTGGAGTTCTAGCTCCATGACTTACCATACTTACAACTGTGTGACTTTGAATGTGTCAGTTAAATAAGTCTATTCTTGGCATCTTAATAAAATAATATGAATAATATTATATATTCAAAAGTTATACATATAGAAACCTACTACATTGCCAGAAACATAGTAGATGATAAGCAAAAATGTGTTGTTTAACAGTTCTAATGAAACGCCAGTTATCCCTTTCTGAAATGTTATTTGCAATAAAAGCTTCAATAGTGAGAATGGAAAAGTAGAAGAATAACAGATTATTGGCATATCAGTGTTTGATGAAGAATTTACTAATGCTTTCAAGATAACATAACATTTAGTAACTTTACATTGGACCCCAATAATTATTCGATGAAAGAAATTATATCTCATGGATTATTTTTCATTACATAGATTTTGCCTGAATTTTCCTATTTGGTTTTTTGACGAAAGTAGTCAAATTGATCATCATTGGGGAAAATTGTGTTTTCAAAAAATATAAACTGAAAGCAGTATAATACCCAATTTTGTTGAAATTCGAGTTTTAGAATTTATATACATAGTCTAATTAATAGTTGCTGACTGAATCAAAGAAATTAGTTTGGAAAATTTAGAACAGTTCCTGGCTCTGTTTTTGTCCTGCTGAACTTTTACAGCAGGAGGGGCAATTATTATAAACTAAACATTTCCACCAGCAGGAAAGAGCTGACTTTACAACTGATAATGGGTCTAAAAAATTTAAAGCACATATTCAGATAGTCCCAGAATTATATATACACCCTCCCTAGTACCAATAATTTTATCTAGCATTTTTTGAGAATTTCTAGTGCCAAACACTTTACAGAAAGTTCCACATTTAATGGCAGATTAAGTCATCATTACACAGACCTGTGTGTAGCCATTTTTATTGCTCCCCTCCATTTTCCAGATGAGTAAACCAATGCTTAGATGGGTTTAAAAATATCTGTTTAAGTCACGTAGTTAGTAAGTGGCAGATTGAGGATTTGAATTTACATATGGCCAATTTTAAGTCTATTTATTTATTTATTTATTTATTTATTTATTTATTTATTTATTTATTTATTTATTTATTTATTTATTTATTTATTTATTTATTTATTTATTTATTTATTTATTTATTTATTTATTTATTTATTTATTTATTTATTTATTTATTTATTTATTTATTTATTTATTTATTTATTTATTTATTTATTTATTTATTTATTTATTTATTTATTTATTTATTTATTTATTTATTTATTTATTTATTTATTTATTTATTTATTTATTTATTTATTTATTTATTTATTTATTTATTTATTTATTTATTTATTTATTTATTTATTTATTTATTTATTTATTTATTTATTTATTTATTTATTTATTTATTTATTTATTTATTTATTTATTTATTTATTTTCCTTTTTGTCTTTTTTACTGACCAGTAACGGGATCGCAACCCTCGGTGTCATGCCCGTAGGGAGCGCTGCCGCGCTCCCAAGCGGCGCACTCTCCAGTGCGCCACCGGGCCGGCCCAAGTCTATTTTTTTAAACTGTTCTATTTTTAATATTTTGTAGATAATCACAATAAATCATATCTGTATAGGTAATCCCAGGGAGTATCTGTTCTGATCTGTTGTCCGTAGGTATTACTCATATCTCCCAAAGCATATCACATAATGTTTCTCACCTCTGTTCTTGCTGTCTTCTTTACCATTGTTGTAGTCTGGGTTCCTATACTTCTCCCAACCCCTAAATCCTCCAACCACTGCAGACCCATTTCATGTATCCTTCTCGCCGGACTTCCTTCACCATTTCACTGACTCTCTGCCATCCTGCATGTCTGGAGCAGGGTGTCCAGAGAGAGAAGATCAGAGTAGGTAATTCCTGCTTTCTGCATTGCAAGTCCCAATGGATACTGCAAAGCAACTATAATAAAATGACTGGATTGTTCAGTCTGGAATTTTCTCTATGAAATAGATCGTTTATTTCCTATGTTGACATACTCAAAAAACCCTCTGCTTTTAAATCAATTTTGTTTTATCACTTTGAGGTTTAATTTCAAGAGGTGACTATAGTGGAACCAAGGAAGGGAGATTTTTTAATCCTGTGTTTTTTCGTAGCTTTCAACAGAACCCATTATAAAAAAATGAAATAAAACTACCAAAATGTAGTTCTTATTGGTGACTACAAGCTAAAGTGAATGTTTAAAGACTCATTTTCTGTAGAAGGCCTAGAAGGACGAGGAACCATGAAAGAAAAGAGAAAGAAGGCATCTACTGGAGTGAGAATAAGTGCAAACACAAAGAAGATAGAGGGCAAAGGATAAAAAATGAAAAATACAGAAGATTTGAAAGCAGAAGCATCACCAAGAGAATTTTACGGTAAACCATTCCACAGACACTGGATCCATCTATATTACTGTCCACCAGATTCTAATTAAAATCTTGGCTCTACTCTTGATAAGCTTCCAAGCCTGGGAGTAGGGAAACTTTCTGGACCTCAGCTTCGTGCTTTAGAAAGTCACAATAAAGACCAAATGAGACAACATTTTTTGCACTTTGCAAACTGAGCTTTGCAAAGGAATATGGTTTTACGTCAGGAAGTTTAAAAAGCCAAAGAATAAATATGAGACATGCCTACTGAGTTACAATCTATTTTAGGCATTTAAAATATTATTTGTAGGTTAAAACAAACATGTATTTTGAAATAGCAAAAGGATTCTACATTTTTTTTCAGATAATGCACAGAGTTTTAAAAATTAATGTATGCAAAGTAGTTTAAATAATGCTTGGCCTAATAATCACTATTTTTTTTATCTTATTAAAAGTTAAATGTCCTGTAAGATTTTAAAAGAGGTTATAGTTTTCATGGTGAGATGCATTTGAGGAACATGGTATGTTGTATCTTATAATGTGTATTGGCACATTAGCATTAAAGATGTTGAAGAATTCTACAGGAAAGAACTTGTTTCATTTTATTCAACTCCAGCATAAATCAATGAAATTCTACCCATGAAATTATATTTTTCTTTGGAATATCTATTAATAACTCTGGGAACACAAATGGTCTCAGGGAAAACTTTGAGAAAGCTGTTCCTTTGCTTGCCAGCTATCATAAATACTTCTCTCTCTCTCTGAAAATGCACAATTTGAATTCCCAGTAAATATCTTACAAAGGACTTTTCAAACATATCTCAAATGTAAGGTATGTAATGTAAGAACTATTTTTACGTGATACAATTTTTCTAAGTATTACACTCCTTCCCTTCCTCTGACCATAATGGAAAAAAATAGTTAGTTCTCTATCCATTTCTTATATGAAAGTTGCCATACAGAGAGATGAAATATCTTCAATATTGTATGTACCTTATTTTTTTCACAAAATGCAGAAAAACATTTTAAAAAATTAAGTGTCCCATTCAGATCCTTAGTGATTATGCAAATGCAAGTCTAAAGTCACTTATAAGACAATTCTGTTATTAAAACATTTTAGAATATACTAGAAATTTTGTCATTTCTCTGGAAACATTAACCAAGAACTTTCTAGAATCTTCAATGTAATTATTTTAATACAGTCAACTGTTTATGTAAGGACAAGAAGAGGACAACAATAGTGTACTGAAGTGGGTGTATAGGGCATTCACTTATGCTCACTATTTGTTAAATTAAAAAAATAATTTCTGTGAATTCTTCAAATTCTCACCTCATCAAAATCACACTCTACTACATAAGTAGAACCCCTGGGTTCCTACAGAACAGCCAAAATTGTAAATTCTGAATCTTCCACTGCTAACACTATACTTTCCTCTATTAAAAAATACATATGTCCTAACTAATAATGTCAAGTGAGAGTTTGAGCACACAAATTATATCACTGTGCTGATTAAATCAAGGAAAACATTCAAACCCTTTTCTTACTTGAACATACCAGTTTCCATGAAAAAATGTCAACCTCAACATTCTTGTAATCAATTACTTACATAAAGAGATCTTTGTGTTTTGTATGTTCATTGTCTTGAATGACATCAAAACAAAATTTTCCATGTAAGCTACATGGTTAGATGCCAATATAGTCATCAATATAGAAACCTGTGATTAACGATCTCCTCAAACATGGATTATTGATTAGTTTCTCTGATTGCATTACTTAGTATAAAAACAACTATTCCAACAATACTAAATACTTTAAGTTAAAGTATTTGATAATTGAGATGAAGTGGCTTAAATTTCCTCCATCAGTAAGTCATTTTAGTTTAGTGTGTTTAGAAAAACGAATTGTTTTTAAGCATATTTAAATAATCTACTGTATTCCATCAGTTCAAATGCTAATCAGAAATTCTTCTTATATATTTTTACCTGCATCTTAAAATTAGTTTTCAAGTTGTCAATATTGATCTGGTCAAATTAGAGCTGCTAGATTTAATTAAAGAAATAAACTTTTTATTATAGAATTCAAACTATTCAGCAATTCAATTATCTTTCTTTCTTTCTTTTTGTTTCTATGTAAGAACTTAACTCATATGTTCCTAACTTTAAATGCATGTTACTTGTTATTTTGTTTTTGTTATTATTGTTGTTAAGAAAGTCTTCTAAACACAGTATTCTGTGCTTCAAACTGACTGGAAGTTTACATTTTTTTTAATGAACATTAAAATCTATCAGGACAGATAATAGAATCTTATGGATTACTAGCTTTCTTGAGACTACAGTCAGAAGCTCTGGAAATAAAGTAGTTACTATAATAAACAATCGTGATACTTTTAATAACATTGACTTAGGTTAAATATATTAAATTGCATACTTCATATTTGAGGATATATTTCAAAAAATATAGAGTGAAGAAAACTTCTGTAACAAATCTTTTCACCTCTACTTGAACCTAAGATCATTTCAAAATATCATCACTAAAATTAATCTCAAAATTAATTTTGAATTAAGCTCAAAAGTATGTTAGCTTTACAAATAAAAAATTAAGTATTTTGAATCAGATCTTTTGAATTGTAGTAAGATCACTAAGCATGAGAACTACCCTCAACAAGTTTTTAAATGTACAACACAATATTGCTCACTATAGGCACTATGTCATGCAGCACATCTCTAGAACTTAAAATACCTTGCATAACTGGAACTTTATGCCCCTTGAACAGCGACTTCCCATATACTGCATGATTGCACTTACCACGAAGAGCTCTCATTTTACACTTCAGCACAAAGTCTGAAATTAGATATCCAAAATAGTTAAGACACATAGAAGCAGACAGTGGAATAGCAGTTGCCTGGAGCATAGGACAGAAGGAAATAGGGGAATTGAATCACGTAGTTTTAAAAAGTAAGTTGAATTTGTAGGTACATGGTAATATAGTTAATTGTCTTTAACAAAGAGAAAACTATTGAGCTGATAATAGGCTGGTGATTTTTGTCTAGCTATCATCAGAGAAATAGGGAAATGTAAATGTGAGGTATTAGACATATAAGAATATTTGAAGTAAAAGTCAATTTATTTGAGAAAACAAAAAGCCAGGTTTTATTTTACAACAGAAAAAATACATTAAAGTAACTTTTTGATATAATACAATACATCCAAAATGATGCTATGTAATCAATATTTATTACAGAATATTTTATTTAGGTTAATTTTACAAAAGCTCTCAACTGCACAGTGATGCCTCAGAGTCATTGAGAAAACTGGATATGATAAAGGCAAACTATATAAACATACTATAGGAATTGAGCAAATAGATTTGAAATATATGACAACATATATTTTGCAAATAATGTGTATAAACATTTTCTAAGTTGTTTTTTTCAGTCTACCATCAGATTTCAAATCAACTTGAATTAGTTTCCAATAAGGGAGCCCTTTTAAGATGATTGACAAGGATAAGCCAATTATTTTTGTCACATGAAAAATAAAATGAGATTTTTCAATGATGCAGCCTATTGGGAAGAGCTAAGTCATATTGCAGATACAAAAAATAAAACAAAACAAAAGCCTAAAGTCTCAGTGGAATAAAACCACAAGGTTTATCTTCTACTTATTCTTGTTCCTATCTATGTCCACCACTAGTGAGCTAAGGGCTAAGCTCCAAGCCACCCTCACTAATGAAAGAGTAGTCACTAACTAGAAAATAATTTCCATGTCAGAAGGAAGAGAAAATATTGAGCATTATAACCTGGACCCTCAAAACTTCTACCTAGAAGTGACTCATGTCATCAGCACTCACATTTTCCAGGTTGTGCTATTTTGATGTGTACATTTTGATTTTCGTCTGTGGTTCCTGGCTTGTTCTAACCTTCCTTTACCTTTCTATGTCAGAACTGGCCATAAAGAAATATTCTGATCTACCTGATTGTAGGCCAAAAGACCCCCATTCAAGAAAGGGTCCCACCCCAGACCCAGGAGGAAGGAATACATAGGCCAAAAACAAGCTGAAGAAATAGGCATTTCTGGATTTTCCCACCCAGTCTGTTGGTGTTAGATCATCCACTTTCCATCCAATCACATTTCTACAAAGTTGTCCATGGCTCACTCATGTCTACATAATGAAGCTTCTATAAAAACCCAAGTGTACAGGGTTTGGGGAGCTTCTGGGTAGCTGAACACATAGAGGTTCCTGGAGGGTGGCATCCTGAGGAGAGCATGGAAGCTCTTCACCCCTTCTCCCATATCTTGCCCTATGCCACTTTTCATCTGTATCCTTGGTAATATCCTTTGGGAAAAACTGGTAAACATAAGTAAGTGATTTCCTGGGTTCTGTGAGCCACTCAGCAAATCGGGAGAACTGGAGAATGGGTTGTGGAGACCTTGATTTATAACCAGCAGGTCAGAAACAGGTAAAACAACCTGGAGCTTGTGGTTGGTAACCGAAGGGGATGAGGGGAGCAGCCTTGTGGACTGAGTCCTACACCCAAAGGATCTGATGCTATCTCCAGGTAGAGAGTATCAGAATTGAATTGAATTGAAGAACCCCCAGCTGGAGTCTGCTGCAGAACTGCTTGCTTGCTTGCTGATGGAGAGAAATCCCCACACATTTGGTCACAGAAGTCAGTCATCTCTGTTGTTGCTAAGAGTACAGGAAGAAACACTCAATTTGCATTTTTTTCTTCCTTTTCACACTCGTCAAATCAATCAATATGTTCATCCACAACTTCAAAGTATAGAGAAAGTGCAGTCCAGTCAATGTGCCAAGAAAAAGAAGCAGAAGTATTTTTAGACAACGTCAAAGACTATAGCGATCTGCCCTTGGGTCACCAAATATGCAGCTTATGCGAATTTCTACATTTCAGAACACAAGGGCAAACCAAAAGTCACACCTAATCTCTGCATCCAGCACAAAGTCTAAGATCTGAGCATGATGACCGGTTGTCTTTTTATTGGATTTGGACATCATTCCTCTTGGTCCAGAGATCTATAAACTAAAATCCCAATACTCTCAATATATGATGATGAAACATCAAAAGGAAACTCACGATAAATATTCTATTTGATTGGAGAATGGTGGAAGAAGCAGCAGTAACCTACTCAGAGAGAATCTACAGTCCCACTTGCTTGTGTTGCAAGATCTCCTACTCTAGGTTATGGGATGTATCATAATTAGGCTGTAGTTCTTTTCCACCAGAGTTCTAACCAGTCTGTTATGCCCTGGCAGTAGCTTCTGCGTGGTTCTTCCTTTCTTATTTGAGCAAATTTTCACGGGGAACTAAAAAATATAAGATTCCAGGCAATCCATATGCCAGGAACTCAAAGCAATTTTTTATCTAGACATACTTCTTAGATTTGTTATATTTTACTGCTTTATATCGATTTGCCTCTCTTTTTTTCTTTATTTAATTTCATGTCACCTGGGCCTATCAGACCTCGTGGATGTGGAAGGTGCAATAATGACCCTTCCAAAGATGTCCATGGCCTAATTTCCAGACCTTGTGCATGTGTTACCTTACATGACAAAAAGGGATTTTGCAAATGTGATTAAGTTAATGACCTTGAGATGGGAAGATTATTCTGGATTTCCCAGGTGGGCCAAATTTAATCACAAGATTCCTTATAAGTGAAAGAGTATTAGGATATGAAAAGACTCGCCAGGCCATTGCTGGATTTGAAGAAAGAAGAGGGTTACAAGCCAAGAAATATGGGCAGGCAGACTCTAAAAGTTGAAAAAAGCAAGACATGGATTCTTCCCTAGAATATTCAGAAAGCAATACAGTCCTGTGGACACCTTGCTTCTCACCCAGTAAAACTCATTTCAGACACCTGACTGCCCGAATTAGAAGTTAATAAATACATGTTGTTTTAAGCTACTAAGTTTGTGGTAATTTGTCACAGTAGTAATACGAAATGAATAACAATTTCAGTACCAGAAGAGTATTGATGCTGTAACAAATATCTAAAATTGTGAATGTGGTTTTGGAATTGGACAATGGGCAAAGGCTAGAGGAGTTTTGAGGAGCGTAATAGAACAGGCTTAGATTGCCTTGAACAGAGTATTCTTAGCAATATGTATGTTACTGATTCTGCTTGTGACAAAGTGGGAAGCATAGCAATAGAAGTACGTATTACCGCATAGAATACCTAAATAGTCATGACGAGACTTTGGTAGAAATATGAACATTACAGGTGTTGCTGTAAGGGCTCAGATGGAAATGAGAAAGACTTTTGAAATTGAAGGAAAGAGGATCCTTGTGATTTAGAGCTATATAGAGACAGCCTCATTGTGTCCTGTACTCACGTGGAAGGCAAAACTTGTAAATGTTAAACCTGGATGCTTTAATGAGGAGTTTTCTGAGCCTGCTTTTTTCTTGCTGCCAATAGCAGAATGTGAGTGGAAAGAGAGGTTAAGGGAAGAACCATTAATCAAAAAGAAACCAGAATTTTAGGATTTTGGAAATTTTCAGTCTATTCAGATTGGAAAAGCTATTAAAATTAGAAGATTTACTGTCAGCAAAGCTGCTCTGTAGAGAAAGCCAAGTGTGTGATGAGACAAGCTTTTGTAAGTGCTTTAGAATAATCGAAAGGTTGGAGCACTCAGTCATATAGAGGGTGCTCTGAAGAGATGAGTGCATGATTCATGGACTCCCTCAGCCATCTCAGCAGAAGCCAGGAATAAAGGTGGAATTATCTAGGAAAGTACTGTGGAGGAACGTGTCTAATGAGGTCAATGCCCATGGCATGCACAGGAGACCCACCACATTTTTGAGAATTTTATACCATCAGAAACACAGCCAATTTTGACTGAAGGAAATAGAAAGAGGAAGTAATAATAAAAGACTCTTGGCTTTTAAAATTCTAAGGGCAGGTAACAAGCTGGCAAAACTACCTACCTACTGTGATGCCCTTCATGAAAAAGAAAGGATAACTACAAGGGCAAAGCCTCTAGCCACAGAGGAGTATTCCCAGGACTTAGCTCAATGGAGTTTGCTTGATGGAATTTTAAAATTGTTTGGTATTGGTGACTCCACTCTTCCTTCCATTTTCTCCCATTTTGAATGTGAATATCTATAACTGGTGTCCTATACCTGTCCCATTGTTGTATTAAAGGAGCAGATAACCTTTTTTCTAGTTTTGTAAGTCCAGAGATAGAGAGGAATTTTTGCTGTGGATAGATTACACTCAGATTCCCACCCATACCTGAGTTAGATAATTTAAAGAATGAGATTTGGGGCTATGAACTAATCAAATTTAGATGAGATTTTTTAAAACTTTAAGTTGATTCTGAAATGGCTGAGACTTTTGAGGATGTTGGAATAGGGTGAATGAATGCATTTTGCATGTTAGATGAGCATAAATCTTTGGATACAGAGGGCAGATAGTGGTAAGCAGAATAATGATTTCCCAAAGATACCAACACCCTAATTTTACAAGTCTGTGATCATGTTACCTTATATAACAAAAGCTACTTTGTAGATGCAATTAAGTTGGAAATCTTGTAATGGAAAAATTATCCTGGTTAATTCAGGTGGATTCAGTGTAATCAGAAGGTTTCTTATAAGCAAAAGGGGAGGCTGGAGAGGCAGCATCAGAGAAGGAGATGTGACAACAGAAACAGAGGCCAGGGTCATGTGAACTGAAAAAGACTCAACAGGCCATTGTTGGTTTTGAAGAAGGAAGGGAGCCACAAACCAATTAATTTGAGCAGCTTCTAAAAGCTGAAAATGTCAGGATACAGTTTTCCCTAGACACTCTGGAAGAAATACAATCTTTCTGACATTTGATTTTAGTCCAATAAGATCTGTTTTGCACATCTGGTTATCAGTACCATAAGATAATAAAATTTGTGGTTTTAAGTCAGTAAGTTTGTGGTAACTTGTTATATCAGCAACAGGAAACAAATACAGTGGAAGACTATACTTTTATACTTCAAACTACTTAATGATATAAACAATGAAGGTTAATTTTTCACTCGTTTATATGTCTTTGTCAGGTTAAATAGCGGCTCTGCTCTAAGTTATTCTCATTTTGGGACCTAGGCTGACAAAGAAGCCGTTTCCTGGAATACTGCTGGTCACTGTGGCCGAGAGAAGACACAGTATAGTACATCACATTCTGGTTCCAAAGTTTGAGCCCATAACTGACACAAGTCACTTCTGCTCACATTTCATTGTCCAAAACAACCCATATGGTCTCCCAATTGCAAGGTAGGAGGAAGAGAGACCCAGACATAGCTGGTGGGCAGCATTTATGATTACCACACACCTTATTTGAATCCAAGTTTTGGTACACGTGTGTTTAGTTTTCTAGTTGAAAATGAGAAGCGGACTTTCTTAGAGACTTTTAGGCATAATACACAATGGGGTACAACTAGTATTTCAGTGTGTGATGTTCTGAAATGCTGAATACAGCAACAGAGTTTCCTTGTACTGTGAGACACACAATTCTAATGATAAATCCATTATTCTATCCATGCTCGGATTCCTTTTACATTACAGCTAGTCCCATAGTCCAAGAATTATAGAGGAAATCATTAAAACATCATTTTTATGTATTATAGTATTTATACAGAATGACACTATTTATCACACAATATTGTTAATGCCTTAGAAAATGAGTGTAAAATATGGTTTTAACTCATTTGTTTATATCTGTGTGAAAAGATGCTTGACTATCTCATAAGGAGATCATTTTCGCATAAAAATTAGTTGCATAATAACAGCCTAAAATGTGAAAGCAAAAATCAGTGAGATTCCTTTTCAGAATAGTGAAAAGAAAACATAAGGGTATAATCAAGACATGAGTATTTTGTAGTTTCTATTGTAGGGTCAGTTCTGTAGTGGGGCTGGATGGTTATCTCAGTTGGTTAGAGCATGGCCTTGTAACACCAACGTCAAGGGTTTGGTTCCCCATACTCGCCAACTGCCGAAAAAAAAATACTGTATTATCTGTCGTACAGGAATTCCCAAGCACTTGTCTGAGCCACTGCCATATGGACTTTATTAGTGAGGAATAGAGATGGGGACTTCCGTTTTAGACAGTGTCCACACTGGTGTTGTATAACACATACCTGAAGAAGTTCTACAGCATGAGCCCCTTGTGACATTGTTTTCGGACTTCACTGTGGCTTAACTATAGGACTACATAATCTACCTGACACTGGACATTTCAAAATGGTAAAGAGAAGGAAAGCAATTAAGTCACAGAAAAGATGAAGAGTATTGTTAATTTATATCTTGCATTGTTACCAATTTTACAGCATCTTTCAAACCATTTTGTAGGCTTTCTTGTAGAAAGGAAAACCTATCATTTTGTAAACAAGCTGTCAGAATCAAAAAAGAATCACATTCTATGAGAAATACCAAACCTGAGATCACCACAGAGTGCAAGACTTATTAGAAATCCATGATTCTATAAAGCTTGTATGAGACAGAAAGGGTAATAAATGAACTAATGGCAGGAACCTATAGTGAGCAATTACTCCTGTAATGATGCCTTAGTGACCCTCTAATAAATGCTTAATTTGTTTCTTGGCAGGATAGCACCCTTGGAAGGCCTAAGGTGATATGGTCAAAGTAATATGAACAAAAGATTGCTTTTTAATAGCTACATAATGAAGCTTGCAGGACTTTAAAACATTGAAAGAAACTTTACTATTTCACATTGGTATTTCCCTACTCTGAATTTCAAAACTACAATGGCAGTGTGACTTAATTATCTACGTCATCTATATTTTTTAATACTGTATTTTTAACTCTTCACATTTATTGGGATGTATGAATAACTTTAAATTAAGATATAATACTTAACATGGCTTAATATTCCTAAACTCAATAGTAAATTTTGTAGTTTAACAATTCATAAGTATTAGTTTTAGATAAAACACTTGATATTAAGTTTTTATCCCTTAATTAATTAACTCCTATGTTTATCATTTTCTATGTTTTTTCCAATTAAGATATATTGTCAAAGAATCTGGATGCTAACGGAAGTATAACTCTTACTTTTGTCTTTAATACTTAATCAAGAAATTCCACAAAAGTGTTATATACACCTGTATACTTTTGATACTGTTTGTCCTGTGATTTTACTTATGTTCATTGTTTTATGTGTTTCTTCTTCTGAAAAACAAAACATCCAACATATTTGAATTCATAGACAATTATGTCTTGATGTGTATGTTAGAAGTGTCAGTGTTTAACAGAATCATTTCTAAAGCCAGACCTTATCACTTCTTCCACTGTCATTGGATAAGAGCCCAAGTATCCTATAAAAGGCTCCCTTTGTCTCCATTACTGTTTCATATGCACCCCTGATCCTTTCAGATCAATCTCACTAACATCATTGCAAGGTTTCTGAAGTTGCAGCTAAACCACCTTTTAATTTTTTTATTCTGTCTCCGTCTTTGATTTGGTTTTACTGTTTTCGAAGTTCCCTCTTGGTCCAAGAGCCCATTGTTTCCTGTCCGCCATTATTTTCTCATTTCGAGTCCTATATGTACAGGTCCATCTACCCCACTCACATTAACTCTGGACTGTGATGCTCTTATTCCTAAAAAGGTTGTTCAGACAAGGAGATAGAAAAAGTCAGGTAATTCAGCCAGTACCTGCTATAATTGAAAGGATGATAAATTATAGACATGATAACTTCAGAATCCTATAAGGGAAGAGTATGACTCAATATCCTAGAAAAGTATTTCCAGAAGACTAGATCCTGTATGGAAATCAGCAAGATTGTCCACCTAGATTTACAGAATTAAGGGAGAGACTTGGTAAAATTCATCATTATGGCTATGTTACATGAGAAACATGAATGGAGTAAAGGAAAGGAAAGAGAATGAGGAATAGTCCTAAGGCAATTTATAATTAATTCAAATTAATTTATCAATCTTTGATCAGGAATCACAAGTAAATTTCACTTTTAATTGAGTCATTGGCATCACACATGACCAAAGGAGCTATAACAAAGACCAAACTGGAATTAATCTTTGGTTTAAAGCCCAATGTAATCTTAGACTCATAACATTCAAATATACCTAAATGGCATATCAGAAAAGCTTAATGTTGCTTTCACTTAATAAATATGACTTTTAGTTAAATAAGAAAATATTGTAATGAGAAAGTAAAGAGTTCAGTACTGGGCTGTTTCATTATTTCAATTAGTTCAGAATAGCAATTTAATGTAATACATTCAACATTAACAGCAATCCCAATTATTAATCCTCCATATTAGCTTGGGTTCTTCAGAGAAACAGAACCAATAGGACACACACATTATACATATACACACCCCCACACACAAATATATTATATATATATATATACATAGTAAATCTCTTTCTATATAAAGAGATTTATTATAACTAATTAACATATGCTGTTATGGAGACCAAAAAGTCCCAAGATTTGAAGTAACAGAAGAGCTGGCGATGGTTCTAGTCCAAGTCCAAAGGCCTGAGACCAGGAAAGCTGATACTGTAAAATTCCGGTCTGAGTCTGAGTCTGAAGTTAAGAGAAGACCAACACCCTCCCTGTTTGAAGATAGGCAGAGAGAACAAACTCTTCCTTATACTTTTTGATCTATTCAGGCCTTCAATAATTGATTGTAGAGGGCCGCCCACATTGGGGAGAGAAATCTGCTTTACTCAGTCGACAATTCAAATGTTAATCTCATCTGGAAACAACATCACAGACACACCCAGAGTAATGTTTGAACAAATATCTGGGCACTCTGAGGCCCAGTACATACATAAAATTAACCATAACAACCTCCATTAAGTGCAAGGTTCTAAATTGAAAATTGTGTCTTATTTATTCTGAAAGTATAGCTCAATCACTTATAGTCAGTCATTGATCTATCACAAAAATTCATAAGTATTTCCTCTGCTCCTAGAATTATCTAAGTGGGGGACAGGAAACAATTCTACTTTGCCTGAGAGTTTTCTCAGTGGAGCAAGAAACACTAAAAATTGAGGGTAAGCAATAGGTGACAACAAAATAATTTATCTTCTTTCTGTGAACTAACTCTATTCCAGCACGAGGTTACCTGTTGAAGATCACAGTAAAGATGATAGTGTATAGAGTCATTCAACTTAGTGATATTTATTTTCTGCCCTCAACTGTCATGGTGTTGATAGCGATTAGTGAGAAAAAAGTGTAATGTGGCAGTTGGGACTTTTGATCTATAACTACACATTAGGCATTTTATTTTATGGCAATTTTGCAAACCTCTGCTTGACTACACATTTCAAAATTTGTGCTAAGCTAACATATTCTCATCTTTTTGGAGTAAAAGGAGAGTATTATTGTATTATTGTGTATAATATTTTCAAAACTTTTTCTTTTTAAATAATTTTAGATTTATCAAATAATCACAAAGATATGGAGAGTTTTATTATACCGTGCACTCAACTATCCCTAATGTTAACATTTTACATAACGATGGTACATATATTTTGAAATAATTCCCACATAATCAAGTAAATTTGTAGTAAAAAGGAACTTATAGACATTGGCATATTGAATGAGAAACCAGCAACCTGCCTGGAGGCTTGAAAAAATGAGTCCCCTTGAGACTAAGGAACTGATTATGTGAGTGAAATTTCATTAACAAGAGAAAGCATTTTAGGACTCTTTAAGACTTTCAGTAGTGTGTAAAAAGTTATTTAGAAACTAGAAACCACTTCCGCATCTCATTTACCTAACTGATGAGAGATAAATGAGCTAAGCATTTAAAACACGTCCTTGAGGTATTTTTTTTCATATGAACGACAGTCTAACTCTGCTAAAAGACAAGAGAATCATTAACTTTCTGCTACCACAGTGCCAGCAGCAGTCACTAACCTCTCCTACCATAAATAGTTTCAGAAATAGTAATAGAACAATTACAAATCATGATTCTTATTCTGATTTAGTACAGTTTTATAAACATAAACCAGAGACCCTATGAATGGTCATACTTTAATATGTTTAAGTAGGTTGTTATTATTTATTTAAAAAATGCCACTAAATCTCACTGTGATATTGTGAATATAATTATACCACTTTGAGAGGTATTTTATATAAATCAACTGAGATATAAATATTCTATAGATTGCTTTAGAAACAGATGGAAGTTTCATTTGCTGAGAAGACTGGACATCACCACCATTAGGGCAATGCTGAAATCAGACTTGAGGCTATTGTCAAGAGTAGAATCACTCTTGCTGATACAAAAGCTGGTGATAAAATGTCTACATTTAAAATGAGATGGAATTGACATTAATTTGAAAATAAGAAAATGAACTCTAGTACTGTCTGTCCTGTAAAGCTCCACTTTGCATTTGCATTGCAATGAGATGGGTGACATTAGCATTGCACAACAGCACGGTTTATATAAACTACTGATCTGCGTCTCATGACACCTACATACTAAGTAATCCAAATGCTGACACAAAGTTGTATCTCTGTATCCTGTTTTCACCATTTCACTAAAGCGTCTGTAAGCACTGTGCAAAACACACACACACACACACACACACACACAGAAACACACAAGACACACATACCCCAAACATAGGTAGGACCTTTACAACATAGACTCTTCCAATCCATGGAACATAGCACAACAACACTTCATCTGTTTAGATTGGCTTTTATTCTGTTTTGCATTTACATAGAGAAGCTTTGCTAAATTTATTTATTGTAGTTCATACAGTTTTTTTCTTTTTTATTTTGTAAGTAACCATTTTGTGTTCAGATAATGAGAATTTATTTCCTACTTTTCAATACACATGATGTCTACTTCTTTGTTCTTTCTTTCTTCCTTTTTTTTTTTGCTATATTAATGGAAGTGGTGATGGGGTGATCTTTTTCCCTCTGTGCCACTATCTGGGGAGTGGAGGAAGGGAAAGGGCCAAAGGGAAGAGTAACTTTTAAAATTTTACCACCAAGTAGGATGAATGATCTAAGTTTTTTGCTGGTAGTCATTAGTATATAAAAGAAGACTCTTTGTATATTTAACAGACTAATAATTGTTTTAAAATTATGAATGGGTATTAAATTCAGCAAAGGCTATTTTTAAACATATTCTGCATGTTTTAGTCCAAATCCTCATTTTTTATGGACATTGAATAAATAACTAGGAGTGTGATTCCTGGATTGGATGACAGACCAATGTTCAGCTTTCTAACAAACTACCAAACTGTCTTCCAAATGGCTATACCACTTTTCTATTTTCACCAACAGATGGGAATTTTTATTGCTCTGCATCTTCACCAGCCTTGAGTCATGTTTGTTTTTTTTTAGCAAGTCCTTAACGATATATGATGCTGTGCATCTTTTTGTATGCCTATTTGCCATCTGCATATCTTCTCAAGTAAGGTATCTCTTTAAATCTTTTGCCCATTTTTTAAATTAGGTTGTTGATTTTTTTGTTGAGTTGTAAGAGTTCTTTGCATATTTTGGTTAACAGTCCTTTATTATATGTATGTTTTATAAATATTTTCTCTCGGGCCGGCCCGGTGGCACACTGCTACAGTGTGCCGCTTGGGAGCGCGGTGGCGCTCCCACTGAGGGTTCGGATCCCACATACAGACCGGTTCCCGTTCACTGGCTGAGCGAGGTGCAGGCGCGACACGGAGGGTTGCGATCCGTTGCCAGACACGAAAAAAGACAAAAAGGAAAAAAAATTAAATAAATAAATAAATATTTTCTCTCATCTGTGGTTTATCTTTTCTTTCTCTGAGTGTCTTTTTCAGAGCATAGTTTTTAATTTTAATAAATTTAATATTTTTTCTTTCATATATCGTGTTTTTGTATTCTGTCTATGAACTTATCACTGAACCCAAGGTCACCTAATTTTTCTCTTATGCTTTCTTCTAGAAGTTTTATAGTTTTGCATTTTACATTTAGATTTATAATCCATTTTGAGTTAACTTTTGTAAAAGATGTACGTTATTTGTCTAAGTTCACTTTTTGCTTTTGGATTCTCAGTTGGTTCAGAACTGTTTGTTAAAGGTATAATATTCCTCCATTGAATTGCCTCTGTTCCTTTGTCAAAGATAAGTTGGCTGTATTCTGTTGGAGTATTTCTGGGCTTTAAGTTTTGTTCCTTTGATGTATGTGTCTAATAATTTTCACCAAAATTATGTTGTCGTGATTGATGTAGTTTTATATAGTCTCAAAATTGAGTAGTGTGAATCCTTCAACTTTCTCCTTCACTATTATGTTGACTATTCTAAGTCTGCTGCCTTTCCATATAAATTTAGAGTTGGTTTGCTGAGAAAATAAATTATTTGGGCCTGGTGCTTTATCTTTTGGAAGGTTAATCATTGATCTGATTTCTTCAATAGTAATAGAGAAATTTAGGTTAATTGTTTCTCCTTGTGTCAGTTTTGATAGATTGTATGGAATTAGTCCATTTCACTAAGCTATCAAATTTGTGGGCATAGAATTGTTAGTAGTATTAGTTTATTGTATTTTTAATGTCTATGGTATCAGTAGATCAGAAATCTTTTATTCCTGATACCGATAGTTTGTTTCTTCTCTCCTTTTTTTTTTGTTAGTCTGCCTAGAGGTTTATTAATTGTATTGATTTACTCAAAGAACCAGCATTTAGTTTTGTTAATTTTCTCTCTTTTCTTGGCATGACTTATTGTTGCTTTGTGTTGCTTCACCCCCCACGGATTTGTCACTCCACTTCCCCTGGGTGACGGAGATGCAAAGGATTACTCAAAGCCCATCTCTACTGAGCAGTGAGAAGCCTTGAAGTGGTTAACTTTCCCAGGACCCTCCATCAAGGGAGATCCTTTCCTTGGGAAAATTAATGCCAAATTGGGGTTCTCTTCCTACATTTATTTTCCAGACCAGGAAGTTACAGGAAGAGAACAAAGGTTGGGATATAGTTTAACAATATAAGCTGGTAACTTTCAGTGAAACAAGCCAGATGACATTCCAGTAAAGCAATTAATTGATCTTATCAACACAAGCTTGATCTTAGCAAACATTCCTTCTTACAGCAATTTCTCAGTATCTTTACATAACAATCAGTAACTAGTCTGCCTTTGAGCCAGCAACCTGCTGTGCCACAAATCTTTATCTTACACCAGAGACTTATAGTCTGAGGAAAATTTCCTGTCCTTACAAGGTCAATATTTGAAACTGCAAGGCTTTGGAAAACCAGGCCCTGTGAAGTACATATGCTTTATAGTATATTCCACAACTTGAAATATTTTGTTGAAAGCCAGACATGTTGTATCATGTAGTAGGAATATCTTATGGCTTCAGCCACTTCTATTCCAGATAAGCAGATCTCAGCTGTGACTCTCTGTATGGACCTGTCTCTATAAATTTGGGGATGGTAGTTGGCCCTGCAACCTAAATTCTCTGATATGTATAAGAAAAGTCATTGATTTTCAGTTATTCAAGCTTCTTCTTGTTGTAATGACAGGAATTGTGACATCCAAGCTCTTTTCATGTTGAAGCTGAAAAAGGAATCCTGTCTTTTTTTCCTAAATGGGACAAAAAAACTCAGAATTTTTTTTTGCATAATATATTAAGTAGAATCTGTGATTATTTCAACAATGAAAACTATTTATTTATTAAAAGATCCACTAACAATATACAGTTATTAATGTCTAAGTTCATTCATTGATGAAACATATCTGTGTAGAGAAGGGAGCTTTTATAACTAAAAAGTTTGACTAAATAATTGCCTGGTCAATAGTAGGAACTTAATCATTTACTTATCATTAATGTTATTATCTTATTAATTTTAAAAAGGTAATAAGTGACACCAAAATCACTATCTATGAAAGGAAATTGATAAGTAGAACTTTATTAAAATGTAAAACTTCTACTGTACAAATAATGCTGTTAACAGAAAAAAACAAGCAACAGGCTAGTAGAAAATATTTATAAAACATATATCTGATAAAGGACTTGTATGCACAATATACAAAGAACTTTTAACACTTAACTATAAGAAAACAAATGATGCAATTAAAAATGGGCAAATGATCTGAACATACACCTCACCAAACAAGATACACAGATGGCAATCATATTAATAGAAGCTAAACAGCATGGCATTAGAGAAATGCAAATTAAAA
The DNA here is from genome assembly GCF_000696425.1 of Galeopterus variegatus. Lineage (NCBI taxonomy): Eukaryota > Metazoa > Chordata > Mammalia > Dermoptera > Cynocephalidae > Galeopterus > Galeopterus variegatus. The sequence continues at coordinate 332,124 of NW_007726294.1, read as the reverse complement.
CAATATGATACCACTGTATACTTAGCAATGACTAAAATCTAAAATACTGACAACATCAAATCTCTGAGAATCTGAAACAACAGGAATTCTCATCCATTGATTGTAGAAATTTATAATAGTAAAGCTAGTTTGGAAGATAGTTTGCAGTTTCTCACAAGGCCAAGCTATTCTTACCATATGATTCACCAATTTCTCTCTGAGATGTTTGCTGAAATGAGTTAAAAACTCATGTCTACAAAAAAAAATTGCACATAAGTTTTTATAGGAGCATTAATCATAATTGCCAAAAATTTGAAGCAGCCAAGATGTTTCTGAACAGGTTAATGTATAAACAAACTGTGGTATATCCATAAAATCAAATATACTTTGTTGATAGGAAAAAATGAGCTACCAAGCCACAAAAACACCTGGAGGAAACTTAAATGCATATTTCTAAGTGAAAGAAGCCAGTCTGAAAAGGTTACAAACTATATAATTCCAAATATATGACTTTTTGGAAAAGGCAAGATTATAGAGACAGTAAAAAGATCAGTACCAGGGCTTAGTGGGGAGCAAGGAATGAATAGGTAGAGAATAGAGGATTTTAAGGGCCTTGAAACTATTCTATATCATACTGTAATGATGGATATGTGACATTATATAAAAGGGATAGTTCAGTGAAAGAGATGTAAGGAGAACTTAATTGCCAAATGCATATGATGGATCATTTTGACTTGTACTTGTAATATAAACTTGCACCCTACTCCACAAGGACCTTGATTTTTCATCAAAAAATAAGTGTACAATAAATATAGTCTGTTTTTTTCTGGCAATGAAACAAAACAGAACACAAGACATAATTATAAAACTACCATCTGTATGGCATTTTTAGTTTGCAAATGTTATCTCATTTGCAACTCATCATTACTATGCATTTGAAAATAGGGCAAAATATTATTTCTACCATTCCAAGAAACAAAATTTTAAATTAATGATGTATCCAACAGCACATTCCTGGTACATGGTAAAGGAAAAAGAAGTCTTTTAGACTTTGCTGCTCAAAGCTGAACACTTAAGGTTGGCCATTAAATGGTAAATAAATGGATTGTGTTACTAAATGAGGTATTTGTAATTTCTTGACTACATTCACTGATGTTGTAAAGTAAGCAATTTAGGACCCTTAACAATTGTCTAAGCTGTTTTACTGTGTCTGTAAAACCTTACAAGACGAAAAATGATTTCTGCATCTAATGTTAAAGTTGGCTTACTTGTATTGAAATGATATGGTAACCTAATTCTTGCCTACAGTTTGGGTTTATGCACACATCCATTCAATTCTCCTAGTTGTGGTGATCGATCCTCCTTCCCCTCCTTCCTTTAATCCTAAGCAGAATTTAGAGGTGACAGTGAACTAGTTCAGTAACTACTTAGTTGTGATCAATGCTCCTCTGCCCATCCCCTCCCTTTAATCTTACATAGAATTCAGAGGTGACAGTGAAAGCATTCAGTAACTGAGCATATCTTTATTGATTTATGCCTCCAAGCTAGAGAGAAGGCTAAACTCAAGCTCTGCTTCTTGGAGCTCTGAATTCAATGTCAAGTGGAAACTTCATTCAGTCAGCTAGCATCTTTGAGAATCCTCTAATGTTCTGAAAGGGATTTTCTTCTTTCTTATCTCCTGATATATTATTTGACAAATTGCTGCCACAATAAACAAATTATTTTTGTACCCTTTACAAATAAATATTTTTCAAAAACGAAGGGCATGCACTTCTTTCCCAGAAGACACTGAAGTAGACTACGTGGCCTATTTCTACCATCACTAAGACTTTCCTTGAATTTGTTAGATGATTCTGAACACCCAGAAATAGACTACAAAATTATTAAGTTCTTAAACCAAAGGCAATGTCAGAATAATAGTGTTCTCCCTTCTCCCCCTCCACCTCATCTATTTGGATGCTGCAATCCATTTTTCTGGCATGAATTCCCCTGTCTGGTTCTCTCTGGCCATAAAAGTGAGAAAATTTTTTTGCAATGATAATCAGATTTCAGGGAAATGCTCAATGAGATGTTGTGCTGCCCAAACCAAAGAAAATTCTGGCCTCTGCCAAAGCCTGAAGTCATTTAAAAGCAAACTCCTTATAATATAATTGGCAGTTCATAAAATTGAGTAAGATTACTCAAATTGTGTAATACTGGATATAAAATGACACTATGCAATTAAAGGTCAACTTCTAAATCTCGAGTTCTTTTTTTTAAAAAAAGGAAAAAGGAAAAATAAAATTTTTGTTTCAGAACAATTTTTCCAAGATAAGAATACTCAGATTTGAATTTTTTGTACTGTATTATTCTTCAGCTTTGATAAAAGACTTGGTTGTTTTTTGCTGAAATCATTGGATAGATTTCCTATTCTGAGTATGTTTGTGAGTGTGTGTGTGTGAGAAAGAGATACTCTCTTCTAATATAAAGAGCCTACTTTTTCAGCTACTATGATTTTTCTGTCTTCCTAGGTCTAAATGTTTAACATTTTTTGTTACCAGGGTTACTTTTTCTTGGCTTTGCTGCCTGAATCTCTCTTTCCCAAGTATCTTCATGACTTCTAATACTTTCCACCAATGTTTGTCTCTTTGTTAGTGATCGTTCTCTTTTCTCTTTCAATAGGCTCATCTTCTTAAGAATCTTCTTTGAAGTTCCAGTTTCTAAAGCCAAGCAAATTATTGACATGAATCATCTTCATATTTTATTCCTCCCACACACATTGAGTTCTGAGGTATTTGAGGATGCTACTGTAGATGACATCTATTTGTCTGAGAGTGGCTTAAAACTTCACACTAACTATACCTGAAAGCATTTTGATTGATACTAGCTAGAGCTAGCTTTATTCAGAGCAGGTTGTCATTAGAAGGCTTACAGGAGCTAAAGAAATGACTCTTTGCTCTCAAATATTTCTTATATCAACAGGATATTTCTGCCATGGAATGTTTATTAATTGTGCTTCATACATGTTAATGTCTGAATTCCTATTAAAACACAGATTTTTTTAATCAATATGCATTTTATATTTTAAAATGGCTATGTTTAAAATAAGAAAATTCCCCTGGGATGCCATCACTACTCCATTTCCAATGCAGGGAAGTCCTAATCTCCACACAGTCATGAGCCCTAATATCTACCAACTGAAGGGTTAAATTCTCCCTAGTCCCTGAGCCAAGCCTAACAGAAGCAGAATCAATTCTTACAAACTCACCTAGGTAAATCATTCTCAAAATACAGCACAGAGGTTAAAACATAAGCTCTGGGGCTGGAGTGTGTGGGCTTGAAACCTTAGAATTGTACCTACTTGCTGTAAGACAGAACAAACTATTCAGCTTCTCTGTATTTGTTTCCTTATCTTAAAATTAGGTAGGAGTTAATTCACATGCTTCATAGGGTTTTGCTGAGAATTAAATGAGTAAATGTAAAATTGTTAGAATAGCGCCTACCACAAAATAAGCACTGATTTCAGTTTATTATGACTGCCTGCTCATGTCGTCAGTACTGGTAAGCTATATATATATTGTTCTCCCAAGTTCTTATGGTGTGAACCCAGGCCCATGACATGGTGACTGCCTTGAGTTTGTTTTCTTTAGTTTATTCACTGCGACCCCATCACCTTGCCTCTGTTTTTGTTTATGATGAGAACTCTGTGTGTGTGCTTTATATTTTATTCGATTATTTTTACTATTACCCTAGACCTTCTGAAAGGCCATGTCCCTGGGGACTAGTCACTTGGATGATTCCTGATGATTGTCCTCATTAAGAAATACTGCTTTCCTTCAGGTACCCTGGCACTAGCTTATCATATGTCCGGTTGGTTTGCAGCTTGGTGAATTTTTATAACCAATTCTCTGCCCTGGTTTTTAATTATTTTGTTAACTTCTCACTGTTTTTCTTTCCCTACTTATTCTGAGCATCTTTATTTCTACATCTTCATGCAAGTAATATAGTGATAATACTTGACTGCCATTTCTATTTATATAGAAGTATTTTTATTTTTATTTATTTATTTATTTATTTTTGTCTTTTTTGTGACTGGTAAGGGGATCGCAACCCTTGGTGTGGTGTCGCCCACACTACGCTCAGCCAGTGAGCGCACCGGCCATTCCTATATAGGATCCGAACCTGCGGTGGGAGCATCGCTGCGCTCCCAGCGCCGCACTCTCCCGAGTGCACCACGGGGCCGGCCCTGTATAGAAGTATTTTTAAAGTTATGATTATTTAAACAGAAAACTCTTGTCAAATTTCTTAAGTAAATTAGAATATGCTTCCTCATATTCAAGAATCACAGCTGAGTTCCTCAAAATCTCCCTCTCCCACTACAACTCTAAACCCCTATTTCTTTTTCTTTAAACCACTATTCTTCCTATTTTCTCTTGAGAAGACAAAGCCCTTTACAGTGATATTCAATTTATGGGTGTGTGTGTGTCTCTCTACTTGTTCTAAATTCATGAGGCTCTCTTTGGGTGTACCTCTATTTGTTAAGTTAAAATTGCATCACGAAAGCCTAAACACACAGCTGACACAAAAGGAATACCCACCAGATATGGGTGGGGATGGACAATCACAATGGAGAAATATAAGAATCTTATTGAACATAGAGAAAGGAAAGGGACTGAAAATACACAAATGTAGATATCTATATCTTGTCACAGATGGGAAAGGAAGCCAACATTGCAAATAATTTGTTCCTCATTTTCTGCCATAGTTGCTAAAATATTAATGATTCTTCAAGGGTAATTAAAGATTATATTGTTCATAATTCCAGCATATATGTTCCCAGAATCAATTAATAAAGTATTATATCATATTAAATACTCATATATCTCCTCATAAGTTCTACCACTTTTTATCAGTATATGTGGATGGTGGAATGTTTCACCTCATGAAGGTGGTTGTAAAATTATATTATTAACCTCAATTTTTAAGTTTGCAATATGTTCCAGACTCTTCTAAGCATTTACCCTCCTCAACTCTAAATTGTTGTAGTATTTTTATTATATGTTTTATGGATGAGAAAATGAGAGCATAAAAGTAATTTTTTAAATGAAGATCAAGTAAAATTGATATAAATTGATGATACAGGAGTATGATAGGCGGAATAGTACCCCCTCCCAAGACGCTCATGCCTTAATCCCCAAGACCTGTAAATATGCCATCTTACATGTAAAATGGGACTTTGCATGTGTGATTAAGTTAAGGGTCTTGAGAAGAGGAGATTAGCCTGGATTTTCCAGGTGGCCTTAGTGTAATCACAAGAGTCTTTATAAAAAAGAAACAGGAGAGTCAGGGTCAGAAGGGATGTGATTATTAAAGCAGAAGTCATAGTGATGAGACCACAAGCCAAGCATGGAATTCAGCAGTGTCTCCAAGCTGAAAAGAGTAAGGGATGGGTTCTCCCCTAGAGTCTTCAGAAAGTGTGGCTCTGCTGATGTTTTGATTTTCCCCCATAAGAACTATTTCATATTTTTGACCTCCAGAACTATGATATAATAAGTTTGTGTTGCTTACCACTATGTTCATGGTAATTTGTTACAGCAGTAATAGGACACTGATATGAAACAGGAATAGTGAAAGAAGTGAAAGGTTAGAGTACTTGTGAGAGAACTGACACCAGACCAAGGGGATAGGCTTTTTTTAAAAAGATTTTTCTCTCTTCTTTATCACCATAATACGTGTGTGTGTGTGTGTGTGTGTGTGTGTGTGTGTGTGTATAAAGAGTTCAATATATATTTGTTGGATTATAAAAGGCTGTAAATAGCCCTGAAAACATAGACCATCCTTCTCTGTACTTTGAAGAACTATGTACATTTTAAGACATGATGCTGACTTGTACATTCACCTAGATTTGCCTACCCTGCTCCTTTTAAAACCCTTTCTACTAACATGATCTCTGAAAAGACTAAAGGAACATTTGTGAAAATGGGGTGGAGAGAGATGCAAATAAATAACAAAAAACAGAGAAAGGATTTATTCTGGAGATGTCAAGTAAATTCTGAAAGTCATAATGTTGAGAACAATAGATGGAGGGGAAGACCAGCCCATCTCCAACTGATCACATGTGCAAGAAGATTGACTCTGGTCAACACACAGAACAGTCACCAGGAGAAAGCACTAGTATCTTGTATCTCTGGAAAAAAGTTAGATGGGGTTGGAGGTAGAGATCCTGTTAGAGTTTCTTGTATGTGGAAAGACCATCTAGGAAAGGAAAACTGCGTTAGGTCCTGATGTACAAGAGAAAAGACAGTCTTTCATGGCCCTTTATGATAGCTGCCATGCCAGCTCAATCATGGTGGCCCATCCTACCTAACATGGTGATGGCATAATTACAAGTAAAGATAACTTTTAACACTGATGATAGTAGTCTCACTAGAAGCGACCACCAAGGACACTTTCCTTTTGTTTTCTGTTTCCTGTTGCTGGATGCCTGGATGGTAGAAGTAAAACCACAACACATATAAGGTTTCTTATCTCCTCCCTCTACATATGAAAAAAATATTCAGTATGAATTTGTACCGGCACACAAATTGCAACGTTTTTCCTCTTTCCATCTTTCTCCATGAGTAGTTAGGATGATCTTCCTAAACTACAAAACTCATCATGACATTTCTGTGCTGGAAACACTTAAAAGGCTTGTGTTTCCCTCAAGATAATCTCCTTAACGAGGAACCCTCCTTATCAGGCCTCTGCCGACAACCCCAGCCCGAAAAGTTCTCTCACACCTCAGAAACCTGGAATGATGTTTATTTCTTCTAAAATTCAATATTCTCTCATCTCAGAAGCTTTGAGCGTACAGTAGTTCTGTCTATTTGGAATTGTTTGCCTCTCCCACCCTCTAGGTCCTCACCCTCATAAATCTAGTGTGGCTGACTTGGACACACTTCCGGTCTCAGCTGAGAAGTCACTTCCTCCTAAATGTAGTTCTCCTGTGACCCACCACAAAGGAAAATGTGTTTGTCTCCTAGATGTCCCCACAGCACTTGGCACTGTCCCATCATTGTGCTCTATTTCACATTTTGGAAGTACAGAAAACTATGATACCAAAATTTCTTTTTGAAAGAGTACTGTCTTTTTGTTTTGTTTTTGTTTTTATTTTTTTGGCAAAGAAATACATTGGCAAGCTATGCAAGGGGATTCTCAGGAAATTATCACCAAATTGCTATACATGAGTCTATGAAGGAAATTTATTTTGTTTTTCAGAAGGAGAAGAGAGAAACATATACAGAAAAGAGGAGAATAAAAGAGGGGTGCAGGTAGATAACCCAACTGCTGTCTATTCACTGGTCCGTGCCCTAACATACACCAATGTTTCAAACATGATCATCTCTAGATAAAGTCATTATTCGTAATTTTTAATTTCCTTTGTACTTCTTTTTACTTTTAAGTGTTCTGAAATAAGCAATTTTACTTTTGAAATTTAAAGAAGGATTACTTGTTGATTTGTTTATTCATTGAACAAACATATATTGGACCTTTACTATAGCTCTTTTCCAGGCACTGGAATAAAACAGTGAACAAGACAGATAAGGTGCCCGTTTTCAAGGAACTTGCATTTGTAGAAAGCGTAGAAAAATAAGCTCGACGTATGTTAAAGCAGTATCAGATACTGAGAAGTAATAAGTAACATAACAAAGTAATACACCAGAAAGTGAGTTAGTGGTTAGGAAAGAACCTATTCAGTGACAAGAAGGCATTGTTCATGTGAACATGACAGGAAGAGCCCTCCAGGCACTGAGAACAGCCAATTGCAAAATCCTGACCATGGAAAAATCTTGAGATGTTACAGAAGTAAAATGAAGACCAGTAGGAATTAAGTGTGGTGACCAAGGGAGACAGATGTTTAAGATAGCAGGGACCAGAGGATGTAGGACCTTAGAGTCCAGTATGATAAATCTAGATTTTATTCTCCATGTGCTGATAGCAAATTTATTATAAGCCTTTCCCAATTTTACTAAGTGTTCTTCTAAAATACCATTTTAATGATCACATTATTCTGTCATGTGGATGTGCTAAGATTCAATTAATCATTCCCTTATTATTGGACACTTAGGTTATAAGACTTGGCCAAAATCCAACTTGAATCAATTAATAAAACAGAATGGATCCACCTTTTTGCCACTTCAATCAAATGCCAGTTAGTAGCAATTAGTATTCACTGAAGATGATATATGACACTGGAAATTATAATCAGATAAAAAAATGCATTATTTTTCCTGATATAACTTATTTTGACATGTGTGAAAAATAAATTAAAATTAATCTCATACATGTTTTTAACCCCCTCTGGGGAGCTGTTACAAATCTAGTAAGTGGATACACTAGTATAAATAATACAACAATTTTAAACATGTTTTATTTGAAATAAATAGAATATTCATTTCACAAAAGATATTCAAGAGGTATTAAAATAAACATAGCATGTAGGTAATTTGAAAGAATAATAGAGAAGAGTTACATTTATAATGGACCAGCCATCATATTAAAGGAAGAGTTAAAAAATACATGTGCCCACAGTGGTCAGGGATCCTGCCTACCTACCACTTCTAGATTTCTGAGGTTTGAGTCACATCTGCAATAGCTGCCAATTCCTTTTTCTGCCTTCACTAGGATCCCCTAGAGCAGGAGCCTTAATATATTTACTGTTATTACCCCTTTAGAGTTCGGCAAAGCCTATGGATTCCTTCTCAGAATTCTGGTTTTAACTGTATGAAATTAAATACATGGTAATATAAAGGAAACTAATCATATTGAAATATAGTTCGATCCATCGTCCTGGGACTCTAAGTTGAAGTAGAAGACTCTTCTGACACTTGACTCAAGTAAATATATGAGCAGTGTAGAGAATGTTTGACAGTAGTGTGGTCTGTGTTTATAAAAATTGGTCCCTCAGGCTACAAGAGCCTGGATGTACAGTTCAGTGTGTAAGTAAATTCTAAAAAGCCTAACTTTGCATTTGGGCCCCAGGAACACCAGCCTGCCACAGTCCATTCCTTTACTTTGGTTCAGCAGTTGATAAATAGAGGGTCCTTTTTTTTTCCCCCTAAAAGTTGTCATCCCCTGGGTCAGATATAAATTGGGAGGTAGCACCCAATGGGCTGTCATGTTAGGCCTGCAGGGATGCTGCTGGTTATAAGGAGAGCTAATTTCTCTCATGGTCACTGCAAGTATTGAATTCCCATGGCAGCGCCAGCTTCACTGGACACAAGACTAGCAAACCCCGAGTCCTGCTGGGATGGAGCTGCTAGTATGGCTCACCACTCCTTACAAAGAGGTGCTGTGCCCATGCCCACGTATCCTTTCTCCTTGCCTCAGGGCAAAACTCACTCAGAGAAATTATACCACATAATCCTAGATACGAAGACAGACCATATCTGGCTACGAATTTGAGCTTTTTTGTTGCCGTTTGCTTGATTTTGTTTTATGACATTTTGTTGTTGTTGTTGTTTTTAATTTCTGGCAACTTCAAAGATTGGGGAGTAATGTTTGTTCTCTGGCCCACTGTTCTCCACAGAGCTACACACTGTTTCCCAGAAACCAATCTTTATTCCTTCTTCCCGCAGTTATTGATCAGTTGCTTCTCTTAAAATTCAAGTAGCAAACTAGATTTGAAACTAATTTTTTATGGTCCTCTCCTTTTTTATTATTATTGGTTATGAATATTCATGAGGTACAAAGCAAATTGTTACCACTCGTGCCTAAGATGTGATGGCCAGATCCATACTAGCAGCATGCCCATTACCACAAAGTGTGATTATACCCCGTGTCCCCCACCCAATTATCCCCAACCTCCCGCCTCATCTCCCTTTCCCCACTTCACTTTGTATCTGTAGGAATGCTCTCTCTCTTGAGAAGTCCAATGCACCACTGTAGTCTTTCTTTCCTTCCTTTTTTCTCTCTTAGCTCCCACTTATGAGTGGGTGCATATGGTATTTATCCCTCTGTGCTTTGCTTATTTTGCTTAACTGCACTCCCATGTTCATCACAGCTCTGTTTACAATAGCCAAGATATGGTACCAACCTAAATGTCCAACAATGGATGATTGGATAAGGAAACTGTGGTATATATACACTACGGAATACTACTCTGCCATAAAAAAGAATGAAATACTCCCATTTGCAACAACATGGATGAACCTGGAGAAACTTATGTTGAGTGAAATAAGCAAAGCACAAAGGGATAAATACTGCATATGTTCTGGGAGCTAAGAGAGAAGGGAAGGAAGGAAAGAAAGACCACAGTAGAGCCGTGGTCTTGCAGAGGGAGAGAACATTCCTAGGTCTACAAAGTGGAGTGTGGGGGAGAGGGGAAGGGAGGTTGGGGGATAATTGAGTGGAGTCCTGGGCTACAAAAGTAATTTCTGGTAATGGGTATGCTCCCAGTATGAATCTGGCCTTCACATCATGGGCATGAGGGGTGACAATTAGATTTGTATCTCATGAATATTCTTAATAAATAATAATAATTAATAATAATAATAATAAAGTTTCTCCAAGCTCATCCATGTTGTTGCAAATGGGAGAATTTCATTCCTTTTATGGTAGAGTGGTATTCCACGGTGTATATATACCACATTTTCCTACTCCAATCATCCATTGATGGATATTTAGGCTGATTGCTAGCCAATTTTGAGTTGTATAATTTTCTTTGGACTTTTGCTACACGTGAAATGGTCAACTTTTGATTTATATGCCAGTTTTTCCCACACCCAGTTTTCTAATATGTGTTTATGCATGTGCACATTAGTGAGTAGAGAGATGCCCATTCATATCTGTGAGTTTCTGCTATTGGAATTTAAATATTGGAAGCAATATGTGGTTTGTAAAGTTTTTGTTTGTTTGTTTTTTTGGTTTTTTAGATGATATATAGAGGATTGTAAGGAAGGAGCTATGCACATCTTTTTCTGGGTAATTGTATCTTTCCAAGGGTGCATGTGGGCATTCACGTGGGAACCAATGTGCTTTAAAATCATGCTGATTTGGAAGTGAAACAGAAAACTGAAGGAGAAACAGAGATTCTGACACAGAATAAGCAAGCAGCCTGAGGTTTGGAGATGATCCTGCGATTTTCTCCTCCATCGACTACATGCTATGTAGCCTCAGATGGTTGTTCTTGGCTTCAGTTTTTCATCTTTAAACAAAGAATATATATGATTATTTGAGAATTAAATGCTTGGCACAATGCAAGGGATCAATATATGTGATCAATAAATGGAAGGTTCCTTCCCTTGCCCCAGTCAGCAAGTGCTGCTTTTAAAACCTGTAATGCTTAGTAATCAAATTTGTATAGGACCATAAAAATAGCAACCTCTATTGAGTTCTTAATATACAGGAGGTGCTTTACACAGTGCTTTAAATCTTTCACATCATTTAATATCTGTAAACATCTATGTGACATGTATTTATGTTACTTGTACCTTACAAGCAAGTAAACTGAGGCACAGAGATAGTAGCATGCTGAAGACCACAGAGCTCATAAGAGAGCAGGGATTTGGGTCCCAGCAGTCTTACTCTATATTCCAAAACACCTCTTAAAAAGTAGGTAGAGGGCCAGCCCTGTGACTCACTCGGGAGAGTGCGGTGCTGGGAGCGCCAAGGCCATGGGTTCGGATCCTATATAGGGATGGCCGGTGCGCTCTCTGGCTGAGCGTGGTGCGGACAGCACCAAGCCAAGGGTTGCGATCCCCTTACTGATCAAAATAAAAAAAAAAATTAAAAAGTGGGTAGAATTGGGAGAGCTAGGCAGGATGCTAAGGACAGAAAGGCCTGCCTACAGTTGCAGTTTTTGGGAATTCAGAGGGAATAAAATGGTCTCTTGGAGAATGGATAGTGAGTCAGTATCATACAAAAATTGGGGCTGTTTGAAAAAGACACCGGGGTTCACTTTGCATTCTTTGGACAACAAACTAGCCAGGTCTCAGAGGACTTTTTATTGTCCCAGCTAGAGGAGGAACCAAGCTCAGCTTTCTACAGAATTAGTGGCTCCGTCTTCCTGGCAAGTAACATCCCATGAACTTCTTCAGCTCTATTCTGGTCAACAGGTACAGGGAACTTGGCTTTCCAAGACACTGTAAGCAGGTGGCATCCTCTAATAGAAAATGTCTATGTCAAATACCCTGTTTATTTTCTCCTGAGAAAATACCTTCTTTGAAATTATCCTAAATGAAGAAATTCACAGGTAGCAGTAGGAGTGTAATGAATCTCACAATTCATGAGATAAAAGGAAACTGAGGACTGCCTCCATTCTCTGCCTTGTAGACTCTAACCACAAAGGTTATCTTGTAGACCACACCATGTCACATTCTGGAATTTTCCCAACCCCATGCATGGCATGTAACAGACCTAAAATATCCCACTTTGCATGAGAGTTTGTCATCAACATAAAGAAACTGGAGACCATCAGTTCAACCATTCAGTGGCTGAAATGAAATGCTACGTCAGCAGGTTGATGATGATGGTAAGACTTCACGTTTGTACATCACTTCGCAGTTACAAAAGCATTTTCTCATCTATTATTACATTTTATTCAGAAAATAGAGTAAAAATTATCCACATATTACATCTGAGAGGACCAGGACATAGAGATACGGAGGCTTCCTAGTTTGACTGCTAGGAAATTTGACAATTAGTACTATAGGTTAGGCCTTCTGGTTGTTTTACGGTCTTGAGAAATATCGGGCTATTAATTCAAAACTATTAACTTGAAATATCAGTTTAGAGATTGGTCCCTGATGAGTTGGAGTCCTGTGTTCAATGAATTATAATATTAGTTAAATATAACAAAGACACGTATAAATCATAACTAGTCTGGGCAAATTGCAGTTACACTCTGTATGTTTCCTCTGTACAGGCAGCATGCAAGGTCAGCAGAGCGGAGAAACCTTTCCATTTACAGCATATTTGGATATCGTTTAGCATATTGCTTCTATCAGCATGTTTTTCTTTCCTGGTAGATTGACTATTATCCTTTATTTACTAAGACAATCTGATAGTCATCCAATTAACTGAAAGGAACAAGGACAATCTTATTTCCCAAAAGCCAATGTTTTTCTATTATCCATTGCTTTTTTTTTTTTTTTTTTTTTTTTTTTTTTTTGGTAGTCATTGTAAAATTGTTGCCTCTATGTGGACTTTTTATAGTTACATATTTTCTCAGCCAAGCTCCCCATCTTGGCACAAAAAGAGTTTGCATACACAAATTGAACATGAGGCTGTTGTCAAAGGTGTGGACAGTAGCCCTATAAGAACTTAAGTAATTGACACCACCCTTGTCTTTGGATCATTCCTTTGCCACACACAGACATTTTGTCAGTACTGAAACCTTGCCAAAAATTGCTAAAACTCAGGTCTGAGTGGTATTGATCCCTTGTACATTAACTTTTGTATTGGACATCAGTTAAAACCATTGTCTTTTTCAAAACTCATCACAAGGGATTGAGTATGATATATTTAACTTTTAAGCTTTCACCACATATAAATAACTTTTCTTGTGTACATATATCTATTGGATTTGAAAAGGTCAACACTGTTTCACAGGAAGAATTAGTCAAGAAAGTAACAAATCATACATATCAAATATAGATTAGTTTACTCTTCAAATTCAATGATGGTACCTACTCTGCCATGAGATAAATATTGTATGATTGTGTATACTGACAGAAAACAAGCAAACAAATGTGCATTCAGTAATTCATTTATTGTTTGGGCTATTATTTTAGACATAACAATATGTATATTGTTATATATGTGTTATTTATATTGTTATATCTATGTTATAATTATAACTCACTTTAGTGCAAGGAGTTTGCATTCTAAATACTCTATCACTGACTCATTCTGTTCTAATGAAGATTGATCCACATATATTTTGAAATAAATTGCATGAATCCCAGAAAGACTATCGTGGGATCCGAACCCTCGGGCGGGAGCGCCGCCGCACTTCCCAAGCGGCGCACTATCCAGTGCGCCACCGGGCCGGCCCGAGACTATCATTTTTTTAAAAAAAGGAAATAACAATGAAAAAACAGAATATTACTTTTTAAATTAAATTTTTATTTCCCCCCTATAATTTGGTACCCAGGCATCTTTTTTTTTTTTTTTTCCTGAGCGACATAATCTTAGGAATTTTATAAATATCCACATTCCGGTATTGTGAAACTCATGTATTAACAAATTGACAATTTCTCCATAGTCTGGTAACAGAATATAAAGGATTAGTTTCTAGTATTGAGTTTTTCACCCTGCCTTTCAGTGTCAGAAGTCTCGATATTGTTATATCCAAATGAGTTTTTAAAAATAATATGAAATAGCCAGTTGATATTTATCACACTCTTTATGGGTAATAGACATTTAATTGAGTCAGTATAGTATTATTTGAACTGTGTTTCATATTCTGATCTTTGTAATTCTGTTCTATCTAGTGTATAGCATCTCCCTCTTGTCCTGAGTCCAGAGAGAGCTAACCATATCATATCAAACACAAACACTAGCCAAGATATTGTAATCAAACGATGGTGACTGAAGACACTTCGTCGATAAATAAAAATAGTTGATGGCTACATTTCATTTAATTTCTCAATATCCAGTTTTTGGTTTTTGTTTTTAATGCAAGAACAGATTCAAGATAAATGGTTTAGTTTCGGGATCCTTTTGGATTGGCTTGGTTAGAATGGGGGAATTTCTTGATTGGCATGATTCTAAAGACAACATTCTCTTTCTCTTATTTTGCACTCCTTTTCCCAAAGAGCCCCTCCAACCAATTTAAAAGTGCTAAAATTCTGCTATTACTACTGCTTTCATACTTTAACCTCTGTTAAAAGCAAATTCCTCTTTGCAGAATAATAATTAAAGCAATTACTGTTGATAAGCACCTCAGAGTATTTTGCCAGTAAAGTTTTCCATGAAGGGAAGAGAAAAAATATGCCCAGAAATAAAATAAATATAGAATGAAGACAGATTTCACCTACTTCACTGTTTTTCTAAGGTCAGCTATAGAAACTAAGCAGGTAAAATTCACAGTACTACACAGTAGAGCTTGTTACTACTGAATTGTGAGTCAAAGGATAACTCCTAATCATATGGGCATATGATTAGGAATTTCCTGACCTACTGAGTTGCAAATCATCTTTATATAATATAGAACAATAGAGCAACCTGAATAAGTACATACTTTCAGAACCTTAGAAAATTCTGCTTTCAGAACTGTAAATGAAACAAATGAAAATTGATTGACAATTTAATTTTGAAATCACAAACACAGACACATACTCAGAATCATCAGTGAACACCATTCTAAAATTGTGCTAACGTAAAGTGTAATATGATATACAGTTGGGTGAGATTGTTTTTGAAAATGAAAATTCCTTACAAGGAGAGAGGCCTGAGAGCTTCCAGGCCCACACGCCCAAGGCACTCATGCCAGAACAGGTAGGTGTCGAGGCAGAACTCCCAGCCCAGGCCAGTCCCTGCAGCCCAGAATGGCCCGAGCTTCCCACCCACAGGCACAGAGGCAATTATGCCAAATTGGCCGTCCCTGCCCACAGACTGATGGACTGTATTAAAAAGGAGGACCCAACTATATGCTGCCTTCAAGAGACCCACCTCACCTACAAAGACTCACATAGACTAAGAGTGAAAGGATGGAAAAAGACTTACCATGCAAACAAAAATGAAAAACGAGCTGGAGTAGCTATTCTTATATCAGATAAAATGGACTTTAAACCAAAAACCATAAAAAGAGATAAAGAAGGCCAGTATATAATGATAAAAGGATGTATCCATCAAGAAGGCATAACAAACACAAATATATATGCACCCAAAGTCGGAGCAGCCAGATTTAAAAAGCAAACACTATTAGACCTACAAACTGAGATAGACACTAATACCATAATGGCAGGGGACCTGAACACCCCTTTCTTGCTATTGGTCAGACCATCAAGGCAAAGAATCAGCAGAGAAACACAAGATCTAAATAACACTTTAGAACAATTGGACTTGGCAGATATCTACAGAACATTCCATCCAACAACCTCAGAATATTCATTCTTTTCATCAGCACATGGAACATTCTTTAGGATAGATAACATGTTAGGTCACAAATCAAGTCTCAACAAATTCAAAAAAATTGGAATTATCCCATGTATTTTCTCATGTCACAATGGATTAAAATTAGAAATCAATAACAAATGAAACTCTGGAAACTATATAAGAACATGGAAATTAAACAGCATTCTGCCTAATGACATATGGATCCAAGAACAAATTAAACAGGAAATCAAAAATTATTGAAACTAATGAAAATAATGATTCATCATACCAAAACCTGTGGGATACTGCAAAAGAAATACTAAGGAGGAAATGTATCACATTAAATGCTTACTTCAGAAGAATGGAAAGATAGCAAGTAAACAACCTAACACTTCACCTTAAAGAACTATAAAAACAAGAACAATCCAAATCCAAAGTTAGCAGATGGAAAGAAATCATTAAGATCAGAGCAGAACTTAATGAAATAGAAATACCCCCCAAAATACAAAAAATCAATGAATCTAAAAGTAGGTCTTTTGAAAAGATAAATAAGATTGACAAACCATTAGCAAGGCTAACTAAAAAAAGAAGAGAGAAGACCCAAATAACAAAAAGTAGAAATGAAAAAGGTGATATTATAACTAATACCTCAGAAATAAAGAAACCATTAGAGACTATGATAAATAACTACATGCCAACAAATTTAAAAATCTGGAGTAAATGGATAAATTTCTGGACACACACAAACTACCAAAACTGAGCCAAGAAGATGTAGAAAATATGAACAGACCTATAACAATAAAAGAGACTGAGGTTGTTATCAGAAGGCATCCAAAAAGATGAACCACAAAGAAAAGCCCTGGATCAGATGGGTCCACTGCAGAAATCTACCAAACCTTAAAAGAGGAATTGATACAAATTCTCTACAAACTATTCCAAAAGAATGAAACAGAGGCCATTCTCTCAAACTCATTCTATGAAGCAAACATAACCCTGATACCAAAACCAAAGACACAACAAAACAAGAAAACTACAGGCTAATATCCTTGAGGAATATAGGTGCAAAAATCCTCAATAAAATACTAACTAACAGAACATAGCAACACATACACAAAATTAAACACCATGATCAAGTGGGATTCATCCCAGGGATGCAAGGTTGGTTCAGCATATGCAAATCAATAAATGTGATACACCACATCAATAAAATCAAAGACAAAGACCACATGATCATCTCTATAGATGTTGAAAAAGCATTTGACAAAATTCAATATTCGTTCATGATAAAGACTCTCTACAAGTTAAGTATAGATGGAAAGTATCTTGATGTAATTAAAGCCATATACGATAAGACCACTGCCAATATCATTCTGAATGGTGAAAAGGTGAAAGCCTTTGCCTTAAGAACAGGAACTAGACAAGGATGCCCACTCTCACCACTCCTATTCAACATAATGTTGAAAGTACTACCCAGACCAATAAGAGAAGAAAAGGAAATAAAGTGCATCCAGATTGAAAAAGACAAAGTCAAACTGTCCCTGTTTGCAGATAACATGATCCTGTATATCAAACAGCCTAAAGCCTCTACAAAAACCTCTTAGAGTTGATAAATGATTTCAGCAAAGTTGCAGGATACAAAATCAACACACAAAAATAAGTAGCATTTCTATACTCCACCAGTGAACATGCAGAAAATGATATCACAAAAACCAGCCAATTAACAATAGCCACCAAAAAAATAAAATGCTTAGGAATAAAGTTAACCAAGGATGTGAAGAATCTCTACAATGAGAACTACAAACCACTGCTGAAAGAAATTAAAGAGGACACAAGAAGATGGAAAGATATCCCCTGCTCTTGGATTAGAAGAATTAACATCATGAAAATGTCCATACTACCCACGGTGATCTACAAATTCAATGCAATCCCCATAAAAATTCCAATGACATTTTTCTCTGAAATGGAAAAAACTATCCTAACATTTATATAGAATAACAAAATACCATGAATAACCAAACAAATTCTGAGCAAATAAATAAATAAATAAATAAAGCTGGAGGCAAAACACTACCTGACTTTAAGCTATACTGCAAAGCTATAATAACCAAACAGCATGGTACTGGCATAAAAAGAGACACACGGATCAATGCAATAGAATAGAGAATCCTGAAATCAACCCACACACCTACAGCCTTCTGATCTTTGACAAAGGCACCAAGTCTACACACTGGGAAGAGACTGACTCTTCAACAAAAAGTGCTGGGAAAACTGGATATCCAAATTGAGGAGAATGAAACTAGACTCATACCTCTCACCATATAACAAAATCAACTCAAAATGGATTGAATATTTAAATGTACACCCTGAAACAATAAAACTCCTTAAAGAAAACATAGCGGAAACATTCCAGGAAGTAGGATTGGGTACAGACTTCATGAATATGACTCCCAAAGCAAAGAAAAAATAAACAAATGGGATTATATCAAACTAAAAACCATCTGCACAGCAAAATTAGCAGAGTTAAAAGACAACCAACAGAGTGGGAGAAAATATTTGGAAAATATACATCTGACAAAGGATTAATATTCAGAATATACAAGGAACTCAAACAACTTAACAGCAAAAAAGACAAGTAACCCAATTAAATTATGGGCAAAGGAGCTGGGTAGGCATTTCTCAAAGGAAGATATATTAATAGCCAACAAACACATGAAAAAATGCTTAACATCACTCAGCATCCAGGAAATGCAAACCAAAACCACACTGCGATACCATCTCACTACAGTTAGGATGGCTAATATCCAAAAGACTGAGAATGATAAATGCTGGTGAGGTTGCAAAGAAAAAAGAACTCTCCTATACTGCTGGTGGGACTGCAAAATGGTGCAGCCTTTATGGAAAATGGTATGGTCGTTCCTCAAACAATTACAGATAGATCTACCATATGACCCAGCTATTCCACTGCTGGGAATATGTCCAGAGGAATGGAAATCTTCATGTTGAAGGGATACCTGTTCTCCAGTGTTTATTGCATCACTATTTACAATAGCCAAGAGTTGGAACCAGTCCAAATGTTCATCATCAGATGAGTGGATACATAAAATGTTGTATATCTAGACAATGGAATTCTACTCTGCTGTAAAAAAGAATGAAATACTACCATTCACAGCAATATGGATAGACTTAGAAAAAATTATATTAAGTGAAATAATTCAGGCACAGAAAGAGAAATACCACATGTTCTCACTTACTTGTGTGATCTAAAAATAAATAAATACACAAACAAATGGGGATGGGGCAGGGAAGAAGACACAACAATCACAATTCCTTGAACTTGTTAAGACAAGTGAACAGATATGATGTTGATGTGTGGGAGCAGGGGTTAGTAATCTGTAAAGGGACATGAAAATCAACTACATTGTGTATTGATAAAATAAAAATATATATATTTCATGGTCAGAAAAAAAAATTCCTTACAAGACCAAAATTACCTAATGGTATTCAATAATATATATATATACTTAATGTTCTATATATTTATTCAATAAATTAAAGTTATAATTAAATCTTACATTTATGGAATTTATGGGCCAGAAGACTTCAATTTTTTTTTTTTTTTTTTTTTTTTTTGTGGTGGCTGCCCAGTATGTGGCTCAAAACCCATGACCTTGGCATTATAAAACTGCGCTCTAACCAACAGAGCTAATTAGTCAGTCCATACTCATTGATTCTACCAAATGCTTAAGACAGATATATTATCAGTTTTAAACATAGAAAACTGAACAGGATAAAACACTTTTTAATTCATCTTATGAGGTTAATACAATCTTGATGGTAAAACCCAACAAAGTCATTGTTAAAAAAATATAGACTGATATATTTCATAAATATAATTGAAAGAGACACTCTGTGGGATATTCTATATTTCTACATACTCTTCCTTGTTTTCATTGAAGAGTACCAGTCCAATTTTCAGTTGGTAGTCAGAATCAATCACCATACCCTGCACAGTAGCTCTCTTTTTTTGCCTATTGATTGAGAGTCATGAAGAGTCCTAATTAGCCAGGTTGCAGTCTTAATTTCAAGTCTTAAGTTAAATGGATTCATTTTTGTGACTGTGATGGAAGCATTCTTTCCTGTGGAACTAAAACCTTTAGGCCACAACTTCAGTTTTCTTTCTTTATGCCAGCAATGAACAACCCAAATAGGAAATTAAGAAAGTGATTCTATTTAAATAACGTCCAAAAGAATAAAATACCTCAGAATAAATTTAACCAAGGAGGTGAGATATCTAAACCAACTGAAAACTATAAAACATTTTTTGAAAGAAATGAGAGATTTAATTGAATGGAATGGTACCCCATGTGAATGAATTGGAAGACAATATTGTTAAAATGGCAATACTTCCAAACTGATCTACAAATTCAGTGCAGTTCCAACTAAAGTCCCAGTGGCCTATGGAAGAAATGTAAAAGTTGATTCTCAAATTCGTATGAAAGTTTAAGTGTCCCTGCATGGCAAGCACAATGTTGAAAAAGAAATATATTAGGGGATACATGCTTCCTGATTTCAAAACATACTATAAACCTACAGTAATCAAAACAGCATGACATTGGCATAAGTAATAGAATCAGGAGCCCAGAAATAAATCCAGACATCCACAGCCAATTGATTTTGGCAAAGGTGCCAAGACCATTCATGGGAAAAGAATAGTCTCTTCAACTACTGGTGCTGGGACAATTAGATAATCACATGCAAAATAATTAAATTGGACCCTTACACTATATAAAAATAAACTCAAATGAACCAGTGACCTAAATAGAAGAGTTAAAACCATAAAACTCCAAGAGGAAACATAAAGGTAATTTCTCATGATTTCAGCTTTTGTAATGGATTCTTAGATTTGACATCAAAAGTACATGCCACAAAGAAAAAATATATAAATTTGACTTTGTCAAAATCAAAAATTTTGTGCCTCAAAAGACATTATCAAGGAAAAAGGAAATCTACAAAATGGAAGAAAATATTTTACAAATCATGTATCATATGAGAATTTAATATCTAGAGAATATAAATAACCCTTATAACTCAACAATAAAAAGACAGAGCTCAATTTAAAAATGGGAAAGGATTGAACAGACATTTTTCCAGTGAAGATAGACAAATGGTAGACAAGCAACTGAAAAGATGTTCAATATTATTGGTCATTAGAAAATACAAATCAAAACTACAATGAGATAGCACTTCACACTTACAAAAATGGCTGTAATCAAAACAAACAAACAGAAAGTTAAAAAAGTTGACAGGATGTGGATAAATAGGAACCCTTGTACATTGCTGGTGGGAATGTAAAATTGTGCAGCTACTGTGGAAAAGAGTTTGGCTGGTACTCAAAAGTTAATTGTAGAATTACTGTATGACCCAGCAATTTCACTCCTAGGTATATGTCCAAGAGAAATAAAAACATATGTCCATGCAAGAACTTGTACAGAAATGTTTATATGAGCATTATTCATAATAGCCAAGATGTGGAAACAACTCGTGTCCATTAATGGATCAATGAATAAACAAATCGTGGCATGTAGTAGAAGAATGTTACCTGATTTCTAGACTTACTACAAAGCTATAGGATTTGTGAGAAGTAGACTTATAGATTAATGGAAAAAGAGACCAAAATGGCCCCACCCATAAATAGTTTACTGATTTTCTACAAAGGTACCAACTCAATTCAATGAGGGAAAAAAAGATTTTTTCAAACAATAGTGCTAGATAAACTGGATTTTCATTTGAGAAAAAAAAAAATGAACATTGACTCTTACCTACATCAGACAAAAAAGTTAACACAAATTAAATCAGTCATAAATGAATAACTGTAAATCCCCTAGAAGAAAATATAGGAGAAAATTTTGTAACACTTGAAAAGGCAGGTTATAGAATAGAAACTTTTAAAAATTATAAATTGGAATGTACCAAATTTAATAATTTTTTTTTTTCAAACGCAGTCACATTCTGAGGTACTTTTTTTTTTCTGATTAGAGGACACCAATAAGAAATAAAACAGCAAGTCACAGAATGGGAGAAAATATTTGCAGTACATCCGTATAACAGAATAGACAATAAGAAGGAAAATAACTCAATTATAAAATTGGCCTCATTACTGAGCTTATAATACCAGAGAGAACCTCCTCCTTCCATTAGTTGAATATCACATAATTCTACACTATAGTCCCAGTTTGGGTCACTACTAAAACGTGCAAAATTACACAGAATTTTAAAACTTAGTACTTTTTACAAAAAGCAAAATACCTCATTAGTTACTTTTGCATAGATTGCAAATTTAAATTACAATATTTATTATATATTGTGTTAAATATGATGTATTATTACAATTCGCTTCACTTTGTTGTGCTTTTTTCCATGTGACTACTAGAAACATTAAAATTAAATATGTGGTTCGCATTTGTGTCTCATATCTATTGCTGTTAAACAGCACTTTAGAGGGTACAAACCACAAAGAGTAAAACAAAACAACTGGTTCTTTTAGTAGCATTGAGATTGAATCTCTTCAATCTACATGCTAGAAACAATATAGATCATATTACAAGTACATTTGATTTAACAAAATCTTTATTATGTCAGCTGGATATCTAACATATCATCATTCTGCAGAACTTATGCTTATCAATATATAATTTGGGGAGAATTTTAGCCATGCTTAGAAAAGGCTAAAAAAAATCCCTAAGTCACAAGGTAACGTACAACAAAATGTCTTACATTCACGTTCTTGCTACTGAACATCTTATTGATTGTGAACTACACACATTCATTGCTCTAGAGTTTTCTCTTGTGGTTCTGTTTTTCATAGCTTTTTTTTAAGCAAATAAATAATTTTTAAATCTGTTTCATATCCTTGACCTTGCCTTGGCCTTATATTTGGTTTCAGTTTCTTTTTCCATGGCTTTGCTAGTGACATTCCCACTCAGACATAGCTTTGGCTATTTTCAGATTTTCCATTCTTTATCCTCTGAATATAGCTATAGGAATTGAAGTGGTAAAAGGATGATGAAAGATATTGCATTAGATATTACTATTTACCAGTAGTGTCTAAAGTATGGGATAATTTTCAGAAAATATTCAAAATATAACTGCTACTATAAATTTCCCAATACAAAGAAAAACTCAGATATTACATGGGGATTGCAAAAGTACTTTAGAGGAAGATTCATTTATAATAAATGCATGGATAAGGTTGTAGCTGTTCTAACAAACTATCAGTCCTATAAATTTAAATTTAATAGGGGAAATTGTTTTTCTTTATAGTCAAGGTTTGATTATAAAGTACTAATGCGGAGTTATCAAATTAATACCTTTTTAATCTTTTAAATAAATCTGTATCTGGCGTATAGCAGATGAGACTCAAAATTCTAAACAATGTGCAATACGTAAAATAAAGAGGGTCTAAATTCCAGAGAAAACATATTGTATGTTGATGATAACATTATTACCCAGATTTTATATCTGAAAAAAAAATGTTAAGAACACACGGGTTATTCATTGTGAAAAGCAGAACAATTTTAGGAATAGAGTGGACTCAGATATTAAAGAAAAATAATAATAAAGATAAAGACAATAAAGAAAAGTGTCTTTTTCTAGGTCTGACATTTATGTAAACCTGAAAAGGTAGAGGGTTAATGTTCTATATACAAATGGTATTGCATTTGAAAATATATTATTTTGAGAACATTTTCAAGAAAAGTTTTCAAAATTAAAAAGTGAGGTATTCTTTTTATAAAAGTGAAGTGAAATTGCATGAATTAAACAGTGTTTGAAAGGGAAGTACTCTTAAAACTTACTGTTTGTTAAATGGATGGAATTTAGATTTGCAGACAATATTCCAAACAAGATTAAGAAAATATAACTCACTAATGTTAAAATTAATTAGCATTTGAAAAAAAACAGAGTAGTCTCTAGATAAAATGACTCATTCGTTGGTAAAAACTGCTAAAGAGCATAAAGGGAAAAATGTTAGAATATCTTTAATCATGGCAATTACCCTTCATCATATGATTTTTCTAAAATAAAAAGTTAGTAATGAAATGGAACACTGATTTGCTTTGCATAAAAATAATGATTTATTCTAACAGGGAAGCATAAAATGAAATTAGAGGTATGTAGGTGTGTTGTTAAGTAGTTGAACTGGTCAAGGCTTGATTATAAAGTGCTAATACGGACTTATAGAATCTATCTCATTAATTCCTTGAACACTTGAGCATTTTCCATGAGAAAGGCACTTTGCACCATGGGCTGTACCAAAACTAATAAGTATGATTTCAGCTGTAAAACAAAATAGTGTAAAAAGTAATTTATAAGTGATCCCAAAGAAAGAAAACACCTTTGAATCATATTGAACAACAGAGCAGAGAAAGGCTGAAATCTTGGCAATGATCATTATAACAAAAATAATTTGGAGCACAGTCTGGGTCTCCTTGCCCTCAGATCCATTCCTTGGCCTTTACTTTAATACTCTATAAAACTGGTAAGCTGATCTTATGAGCTGGGCTTCCAAGGTTCTCTTTTAACTTGGCTTCTAGTTGGGTTCTTCCAATGGGAGGATAGAAGGGCAAGAAGAAGGGAGAAAGCAGGGTATTCATCATCTATCTCATCATCTGCTCATCACCAGGAAGTGCCTGCATCTCCTTCAAGGCACCAGCTTCTGTCCTGCGACTTTGCCCATGAGCTATCATAATATCACCTCATCCTTTTGTCTCTAAGGACCTGTGTTATTCTTTTGTGGATTGCCTGACCCGTGGCTTCCTGCGTTTTCTTCAGCTTTTTTATCACCTGTGTAAAAGTTATGTACCTTAAATTTCTCTATTTTAAATACATCGAGTCTTTCTGTTTCTTATTTTTGTTTTTGTTTAGACCCTGAGAATAAAAATACCACTATTATGGACTGAACATTTGTGTCCCTTAAAATTCACATGTTGAAATCTTAATCCACCATGTGATGGTATTAGAAGGTGGGGCCTTTGGGAGGTAAAGAGAACATGAGGGTGGATCTCTGTCTTATAAGAGGAGACAGGAGAGCTTGCTCTCTCTCTGCTCTCCACCATGTGAGGACAAAAGAAGAAGGCCATATGTAAACCAGCAGGAGTACCCTCACCAGATACCAGGTCTGCTGGTACCTTAATATAGACTCCTCAACCTACAGAATTGCAAGAAATAAATTTTTGTTGTTTAATCCACCTGGTCTACGGTATTTGTTATAGCAGCTCGAACTGACTAAGCCTACTGCCAGGTATTTACTGGGTGCCAGGCACTATGAAGAGTCTTTATATATGATATTGCATATATCCCTTACAACATGCATAGAAGTAGGTATCACTAGCAGTATTATTTGGCAGATGAGAAAACTGAATTTTAAAGTGGTAGAATAATTGTCACAATGTCACACAAGTATAAGTGGCAGAGCTAGAATTTAAATTCAGGCAATCAGAATATAAAGTTAATTCTCTTAACCACTAGAATACTAGGTAAAAATTAGCCTTATCACCTAGGGTGATGCCCAAGAGGATAAGTCCAAGCTTACCAAATCATCAAAAGATGAATCTGGTTTGAATATTAATATCTAACAGGGTAGGGCAAGGCACAATTGCTGCAATTCTTTAATATACTATGACAAAATCCCCTGATTCTATGGAGCTTACAAATTATTAGAGTGTAAAAGATAATAAATAAATGAATAAAGTAAATATATCACCATGGTATCAGCTAGAGATAAGTCCTAAAATAGAAAGTAAAAAATGAAAAATCAAAAGAAATTCTGATCTAATCAGAATAGTTAGCATATCTATCACCTAAATATCTATCATTTCTTTGTGGTTGTAACATTTAAGATCCTCTCTTATGGCTCTCTTGAAATATACAATACAATATTATTAGCTAGTGTCACCCTAGAGCCCCAGAACTTAACTTTGTACCAGTGTACCAACTGTTACCTGGCCCCTTCTCTCCTCCCTTTTCCTGCCTCTGGTAATCACTATTCTACTCACTTTTTCTCTTTTTTTCCCCTCTTTTTAATTTATTTCTCTTTATTGACCCATGGTAATTTTATATATTACTGTGTATTATTGTAATTATATATCATATTGTTGTATGGAGTACAATATGATATTTGGGAACATTTATACTGTGTGCAGTGATCGTATCAGGGTGTTTAGTATATCCATGATCTCAAACATGTGTCACTTCTTTGTGTTAGGAACATTCAGCATCATCTTGACTAGCTATTCAAAGATTCACAGTACTTTGTTGTTAACTGTAGTCTCTATATTGCTATAGAAAATAGATCCCTTTTTTCCTATCTCTTTAATATTTTGTATCCACTGACCACCCCGTCTCAATCCATTCCTCCCCTTCTCCCCCACCAGTCTCTAGTAACCACTGTTCTACTCTCAACTTCTATGAAGTCAACTTTTTTAGCTTCCACATATTAGTGATAAGGTGGTATTTTTCTGTCTATGCCTGGCTTATTTCACTTAACATAATTTTCTCCAAGCTCATCCATATTGCTGCAAATGGCAGAATTTCATTCTTTTTTATGGTTGAGTAGTATTCCACTGTGTGTGTGTGTATATATGTGTGTGTGTGTGTGTGTGTGTGTGTATATACTTTATATATATTTCTTTACCCAGTAATCCATGGAAAGACATTTAGGTTGGCTTCAACTCTTGGCTATTATGAATAGAGCCACAATAAACATGGGAATGCAGTTGTCCCATCAACTTGTTGTTTTCCATTCCTTTGGATATATACCCAGTAATGGGATTGTTGGATTATATGGCCATTCTCTCTGTAGTTGTTTGAGGAATCTCCATACTGTTTTCCATAATGGCTGTGCTAATTTACAGTCCCACCAACAAGGCATTAGAGTTCCTCTTTCTCTACATCCTCGCCAGAACGTGTTATTTTCTGTCTTTTTGATAATACCCATTCTAACTGGGATGAGATGATATCTCACCAGTATTTGGATTTGAATTTTCTGATGATTAGCAGTTTTTCGAGCATTTTTTCATATGCCTGTTGTCCATTTATACATCTTCTTTCAAAAAATGGCTGTTCAGTTCCTTTGCCCATTTTTTCATTGGGTTATTTGTTTTTTAAGATCGAGTTGTCTGAGGTCTTTGTATATTCTGGATATTAAT
The DNA here is from genome assembly GCF_000696425.1 of Galeopterus variegatus. Taxonomy (NCBI): domain Eukaryota; kingdom Metazoa; phylum Chordata; class Mammalia; order Dermoptera; family Cynocephalidae; genus Galeopterus; species Galeopterus variegatus. The sequence goes on along the minus strand of NW_007726294.1, from coordinate 304,882 downwards.
CCCTTCTCAGATGTGTAGTTTACAAATTTTTCCTCCCATTCTGCATGTTGCCTTTTTGCATGGTTGATTGTATTCTTTGCTGTGCAGAAGTTTTTTTAGTTTGATATAATCCCATTTAACTTTTGTTTTTGTTCCCTGTGCTTCTGAAGTATCATTCATAAAGTCTTTGCCCAGACCTATGTCCTGAAGTGTTTCCTCTATGTTTTCTTCTAGAAGATTTATAGTTTGGGGTCTTACATTTAAGTCTTTAATCCATTTTGAGTTGATTTTGGTATATGGCGAGATATAGGAGTCTAGTTTTATTCTTCTGCATATGGACCTCCAATTTTCCCAGCACCATTTATTAAAGAGACTGCCTTTTCCCCAATGTATGTTTGTGGTTTCTTTGCCAAAAATCAGTTGTCTGTAGGTGCATGTAGTTATTTCTGGATTCTCTATTCTGTTCCATTGGTCTCTGTGTCTGTTTTAGTGCCAGTGCTATGCTGTTTTGATTATTATAGTTTTGTAGTATATTTTGAATTCAGGGAGTGTGATATCCCCCACTTAGTTCTTTTTGCTCAGTATTGTTTTGGCTATTTGGAGTCTCTTATTGTTCCATGTAAATTTTTGGATTTTTTTTTTTCTATTTCCATGAAGTATGTTATTAGTAGTTTGATGGGCACTACATTGAATCTGTAGATGACTTTGTGTATGTAGTATGGTTATTCTGATGATATTCAAAATATCTATCTTGCAATCTATGAGCATGAGATGTCTTTCCATTTTGTGTGTCTTAATGTTTTTAATCAGTGTTTTACAGTTTTCATTGTAGGGATCTTCCACTTCCTTGATTAAAACTATTCCTAGGTATTTTACTTTTTGTATTGGTATTATAAATTGGTTTCCTTTCTTGATTTCCTTTTCTGTTAGTTTGTTGTTGGTGTATACAAATGCTACTGATCTTTGTATGTTGATTTTGTATCCTGTAACTTTACTGAACTTATTGGGTCTAAGTGTTTTTTTGGTAGAGTCTTCTTGGTGAGTTTCTCTGTATTTCAAATCATGTCATCTGCAAACAGAGAAAACTTGACTTCCTTCTTTCCAGTTTGTATGCCCTTTATTTCTTTCTCTTGCCTAATTATTCTCGATGGGACTTCCAGTGCTATGCTGGAAGTGATGAGAATGAGCATTCTTGTTCCAGTTCTTCAGGGGAAAGCTTTCAGTTTTTCTCTGTTCAGTGTGGTGTTAGCTGTGGGTTTGTTATATATAGTCATTATTGTATTAAAATACTTTTCTTCTACCTCTTATTTGTTGAGAATCTTTATCATGAAGGGATGTTGAATTTTATCAGATGCTTTTTCTGCATCTATTGAGATGGTCATGTTTGTTTTCTTTCATTCTGTTGATATAATGCATTATGTTTGCTGATTTGTGTATGTTGAATCACCTTTGCATCCCTGGGATATATCCTACTAGATCACTGTGTATAATCTTTTTGTTGTGCTGTTGGATTTGGTTTGTTAGTATTTTATTGAGGATTTTTGCATCTATGTTCATTGGGGATACTGGCCTGTAGTTTCTTTTTTGTGTTGTGTCCTTGACAGGTTTTGGTATCAGAGTAATGATGGCCTCATAGTATGAGTTTGGAAGAATTTCATCCACTTCAATTTTTTAAAATAGTTTAATATTTGTTGGAACAGTTGAATGGCATATGGTTGTTCATAATAATAGTCTCTGATGATCCTTTGTATTTCAGTGCTATCTATTGTCATGTCTCCATTTGCATTTCTGATTTTATTTATTTGGGTCTTTTCTCTTTTTTTCTTGGTTAGTTTGGCTAGTAGTTTATCGATTTTGTTTCTTTTCAAAGAACCAAACTTTTGTTTAATTGACTTTTTTGTGTGTATTTTTAGTTTCAATTTCTGCTCTGATTTTTATTATTTCTTTTCTTCTACTTATTTTGGAATGTTTGTCCTTGCTTTTTTCATTCCCTGAAGTACATCTTTAGGCTGTTTATTTCAAATGTTTCTAATTTTTTGATGTAGGCTTTTATTGCTGTAAACTGTCCTCTTAATACTGCCTTGGATGTAGTCCATAAGTTTCGGTATGTTGTGTTTCTGTCTTCATTAGTTTAAAGAATTTTTAATAATTTTCTTCTTAATCTCTTCTTTGACCCATTGGGGTTCAAGGGAATGGTGTTTAATTTCCATGTGCTTGTGTAGTTTCACATTTTCTCTTGTTATTGATATCAGTTTTGTTCCATTATGGTCAGAAAAAAGTGCTTAATATGATTTTGATTCTTTTGAACTTATTGAGACTTATTTTATGGCCTAACACTTGCTAAGTACTAGAGAATGTTCCAAATTCTGATGAAAAGAATGTGTATTTTGCAGCTGTTGGAAGAAATTCTCTGTATATGTCTGTAGGTCCATCTGCTCTATGGTGATATTTAAATCCAATATTTCCTTGTTGATTTTCTGTCTCAGTGATCTGTCCAATACTGAGAGTGGGGTGTTAAAGTCCCCAACTATTATTGTGTTGGTGTCTATTTCTCCCTTTAGATCTGATCATATTTGCTTTGTATATCTTTGTGCTCAGGAGTTGGGTACATATATATTTATGATTCTTATCTCCTCTGGCTGTATTGATCCCTTTACCATTATATAGTGCTCTTCTTTGTTTTGAAGTCTGTTTTATCTGATGTAAGTATAGCTGCTTCTGCTTGCCTTTTTTTCCCCACTTGCATGGAACATCTTTTTCCATCCTTTCACTTTCAGTCTGTGTGTGTCTTTGTAGTTAATGTGTTTCTTGTAGGCTGCATATGGATGGGTCATAGTTTGTTGTTGTTGTTTTGTTGTTTGTTTGTTTGTTTTTTTAATCCATTCAGCTAGACTATGTCTTTTAATTGGAGCATTTAATCTGTTTATATTCAAGGTTATTACTGATACGTGAGGTCTCACTCCTGTCATTTTGTTGGTTTTTTTTCTGATTGTCTTGTGTATTCTTTGTTGCTTTCTTCCTCTCTTAGTATGTATCCTTGCAGTTTGGTGGTTTTCGTTATTGATACGTTTTGATTACTTTTTTTTCCCTCATTTTGTGTCTACTCTACCAGTAAGATTTATATGTTATGATGGTTCTTATTGTACTTTCTCTTCTAGATGTAGGACTCTGCTAAGCATTTCTTGTAAGACCAGTCTGGCAGTAAAGAATTCCCTTAATTTCTGCTTGTCTGAGAAAGACTTTATTTCTCCTTAATTTCTGAAGGATAGCTTTTCTTGGTATAGTATTCTTGGCTGGCAGTTTTTTCTTTAGTATTTTGAATATATTATCTCATTCTCTCCTGGCCTGTAGGGCTTCTTCTGAGAAATCTGCTGTTAGTCTAATCATGATTCCCTTATAAGGGACTTAACTTTTTTCCTGTGCTATTTTTACAATTCTCTCTCTGTCTTTAACTTTGAATACTTTGACTACAGTGTGCCTTGGAGAGTACCTATTTAAGTTTAGTCAGTTTGGGGAACTTTGAGCTTCCTGGATTGGAAGTTCATATCTTTACCAAGACTAGGAAGTTTTCAGCTATTATTTCTTTTTTTTTTTTTTTTCTTTTTGTCTTTTTTCGTGACCGGCAACGGATCGCAACCCTCAGTGTCGCGCCCGCCCCTCGCTCAGCCAGTGAGCGGCTGGTCTGTATGTGGGATCCGAACCCTCAGCAGGAGCTCCACCGCGCTTCCCAATCGGTGCACTATAGCAGTGCGCCACCAGGCCGGCCCAGCTATTATTTCTTTAAATAAATTTTCAGTATCCTTTTTTTTTTTTCTTCTCTTTTTGGAATGCTCATAGTTTGAATACTTGTTTGCTTAATAGTATCCCATAGATTTTGCAAGCTTTCTTCTTTTTTTCTTTCTGTCTTCCTGTGAAAACTTCCTTGAAAACTGCTATCTTCAAGATCAGAAATTCTTTTTTTCTGTGATCTAATCTGTTGTTAGACTCTCAGATGTATTAATTATCTCATTCAATAAATTCCAGTTCTAAAATTTCTACTTGATTTTGTTTAATGTTATCTACCACTTTGTTGAATTTCTCATTCAGATTATGAATTCTCTCATTTTGTTTAACTGTTTGTCTGTATTCTCTTGTATCTGAGTGAGTTTCCTTAAGATCATTAATTTGAACTCCTTTTCCAGCAAGTCAGCAATTTCCAATTCTTTGTTACTGGAGCATTATTTTGTTTTTTTGGTAGAGTCATATTACCTTGTTTGTTTTCATGTTTCGTGCTTTCCTGCATTGATATCTGTGCATCTGATAGAACAGACAGCTTTTTGAGTTTTGTAGAGTGGCTTGCATGGGAAAAGACTTTCACCTGCAAATGCTCCCCAGGGTGTTGATTGGTGCTGTGGAATGAGTGTCCCCCCAAACTCATGGAAGCCTAATTCCCACTGTAACTGTTAAGGGTGAGAAATCCTCTTATAATAATTGAAAGATGGGGCCTTGAAGAGTTGATTAGTTTGTTAAGACCATGCCATAGTGAATGGATTAATTCATTTGATGGTTTAATGGTGGTCAAGGGCATGATTCTGAGGGCTTTAAAAGGAGAGTGCATGAGAAGCTCTCTCTCTCTGCCCCACCATTCTGCCATATGAGAACTCTGCATCATTGTCACTACCAACAAGGCCTTCACTAGATGTGTTCCCTGGACTTTGGACTTCCCAGCCTCCAAAACTGTAAACAATAAATTATATTTTTTTCATAAATTACCCAGTTCTAAGTATTTTGTTACAAGTAACAGAAACAGAGTAATACAATTGGGTAGAGTGTAATGGCTCTGTTCAGGATGGATGTAATAGTGTAGATTCTGTGTAGTTTCTTCAGCTGTAATCCACTTTTGTCCTACTAAAGGATCTGTGGGCCTCTGTGGCAAGGATGGAGGTTGATGTGGGTCCTCTACTTACCTTTAGCCACAAAAGGACATTCTTCCTGTGCTGATCCCAGTGTTGGAGAGTTGTGGCTGAGGCCACGTGCTTCTCTCTCATCTCTATGCCACCATCCTAGGCTTTTGTGTTCCACTGGGGTCTCACCAGTCTCCTGCTATACTTTCACAGTCTCTCCTAGATGCTCCCATCAATATTTAGCTGTTTGTTAGTTTTTCTGGTTCTTTTCTGTAAGAGGAATGCACCCTGAGTACCTCTAGTCTGCCATCTTGCCCCTGAGTTTCCAGGATTTGTAATTTTAAATGAGGAAATTCTTTGTTGAAAATATTCTCTCAAATATCTCCTTTCCTCTTTCTCTTGGTCCACACCCCACCTTTCAGGATCGCCTCCCTTCTTTTAGACTTGGATGAAATATTACACTACAGGGTATGGGATATGGCTTAATGAATGGCCAGCAATGGGCTGGAAAGCATGACACAGGAGTGAAAGAGACGCCCATCATCATGCTGTTATCCCCTTATGTGGTCCCCAAGATGTGATCTCATGAAAAACAACAGGCAGGAAAGCTCTAGGTGAATAGATCTCTCTCTATTCTCTCTCCACTAACTTGCTCTGATGTGAAGTTTCTCCATTCAGTGTTTTCAGAAAATTTCATGTGCCTAGTGAATAAATTTACTGAGATTCTGTGTCTCTTTGTATCTCTTAGTGAGCAGATATCCAGGTAGTGAGGCATTTGCACTACTGTACTCAGCATCCTTCCCTCCTTTGTTGCCTTGTTTCCCTCACCCACACCCTGGGTGTGTTCCTCTCAAGTAAAGCACTAGCACCTAAATGCTTTCCATTAACTCTATTTAAAGAAACTGAGATATGCTCTCATGTAATTAGAAATTTGGAGGGAGGCAGGTAATAAGCACTAGGTCTATGCCTCAGGCATGTCACAGACACATCCCTGATACTCTCTTGACCTTTTACTAAGGTCTGGATGAAGGCTGCTTAAGATCCTCTTGTTGTACTGTCTGTGGCAGGAAGAAGCAGGGAGGAAAAATACTAGCTAGGGCTTCACTTTCATCATAAGAAAGAGCTTCTCCAGAAGTTCCAACAATACAATTCCACTTAACATTTCATTTTTGAAACTGTCATTTGGCAAGCCCTAGCTTCAAGAAAAGCTTGGAATGTAAGCGTTTAGCAGCTCTGGTCTTTTCAGTGAAAGTATATAAGGAAGAAGGAGTCTGTGCATGTACTGGTCAGGCTGTAAAGTCTGCCATATGCATTAATAGGAGTTCCAACATGAGAGGATAGGAGAAATATTTGTAAAAATTGTGTAAAAATAATAAGCAAATTTGTAAAAATAATGGCTGAGATCACTTATGATTTAATGAAGACATGACTTACCACATTGAAATAGGCCGCTATTTAACAGTTAGTTAAATTGACCCTCACAAAAGGCAAAGAGAAAGTGTTGAAAGCATAAAAAAAAGATAAGTTATTTAAAAAGGAACAACAATTCAATTGACAGCTGTTGACAGCAATGAGAGACTCACACACAATTGAATCATGTTGTACAAGTGCTGAGAGAAAATGAATGTCACTTAAGAGTCCTTTACCCAGTTCAATTTCATTCTAGCATATGTATTATATAAAAACTTTCTTTCAAATGCTGAAAAAGTTTATCACATACACATACTTGGTAAAAGAATTACAAAGGATATAACTAGATAAGAAGGAAATCAGAAGGAAAGAATAGAATGCAAGAAGCAGTAGTGTGATCAAAAACAAATGATCAAATCTTGGATGAGGACATTGCAAAGAATTGCAAGAATATATATTTTGGGGGTTATGAATATTCCTGAGATGCAAAGCTGATTGTCACCCCTCGCACGCATGAAGTGGGGGCCAGAATCATACTGGCTGTATATCCATTACCACAAATTGCATTTGTACCCTGTGTCCCCCACCCAATTATCCCCAACTATGAGGTGACTGTATGCTTTATTGCTCTAAACTGGGATATTTTTAGTGAATGGAGTTACTAAAGTAAATTTAAAATATATTTTATAAAATATTTTTTATTGACTAGTCGTTGGTTTTATTATGTCAGTAGACCTTTTAAGTTTTATATTTGAAAATAATTTTTGAAAGTAATATATTTCTAGAAAATTTAAATATATACAGATCCATCTACATTAAAGCAAATTTTTTAAAGTCTCGTTATTAATTTTCTAAACCTTAATCAGTTTTTTAGTCATATCTGTTTCTAAAACTATGCCAATGATACTATTCTGAAGAATTTTTTAATATGGCTTATTGTTTTTAATTTTTTAAATTGTCTATAGTTGTCCTCAAAATTGCATTTTATTGTCAATAAATATTAAATTTTTAACAAATTGTACTGAAGATTCTCTATATATCTTTTTTTAACTTTTTAAAAAAATTTAATTTTATTGAATCATAATTGATTATACATATTTTTGGAGTTCAAACTTGACATATGTTGATTACATCAATATGAATAGTATATATATATTGTTACAAACTGTACTTATTCCTTATGCCTCTTGTCTAATCTCTCCCTATCCCCCCTCATCCCTGTCCCCACCTCTGATGACCCTAGATTTCTTCTCTCCCTCTGAAAGAGTAATGGTTACTCTGTTGATTTGTTGCCTAGAAGACCTGTCTGTCTAATGCTGAGAAGTGTGATCAGGTCCCCCAATATTTTCATAGAGCAGATGCTTCTGTCATTCTGGAATGGGTGCTGTGGAGAGAGACATCCTTTTCTTTTCTTTGCTCTCTGGTGGTGACTCTCCTTGTGTCAATGTACTCCAGTGGCTGGTGGACCATCTGCATGGTGGTTGTGAAGTCTAGACACTTTTGCAGCAGCTGTAGTTACTGTGGTGGCTGTCATGGGCCACCCACATGAAGGTGATATTTTTGGCAGGCTCCTTGGTGCTGGAGGGGTGCCTGATTGTGTGGTGAGGGTCCAGTCCCTGGCTCCATGCCTTGGGCCCCTGAGCAGGCCCTGAGGTGCTGGCAGTGTGCCTGGTTGTGTGTGTGTGTGGGGGGGGGGCAGTATCCAACTCCATACCTCAGGCCCCCAGGTGGGCCCTGAGGTGCTGGCAGTGTGCCTGGGCCTGAACTAATTTTTTGTTCTTTGTTTATTTCTAAAAGGGGGGAACTTCCTGTGGGAACCAGTACTTGAGCTGCATGGTTGAGCTAAATTGCTGCTTTGCTGCTGATTCCCTAGGGAAGTCTTTTTGTGCAGCTCAGGGTTTAATGGTTGACTTTATAGATACTTCCTGCTCTCCAGAGACCTGGTTTATGTAGAAACTCTGGTCTAGGCCTGAGCCTTTTCATCAAACTGCACTCCATGCAATTCTATATTCCTGACCAGTCTCTTCTGAGTGGTCCTGCGCTGATTGGAAGGTGGACCAGCTGTCGTATCTGTGCCCCAGTGTTCTCCCAGTGGGCCCGTCTCCCCCACCACCTATGCTGCAAACATTTCCCATGGGATGGACCATACACCAGTCCCTTGCAATGACTTACTGGCCTCTGAATTGCTCCTTTTTTTAAGTTGTTCTGGCTCCTCACTCGTCTGTGAGTCCATAGGAACCCTATTAGTGGTCTTGCTGTCCTGGGGACCACCAAGGCCCTCTTCTCCGCTGCTGCCTCCAAGTAAGTCCATCCAAAGGACACAGCTGTGGCTTCTTCCAGCTCCTGCTCCACGTGCTCAGCAGCTCCAGCCTTAAAGCAGCCATGGCCCAAAATTCTCTGAGCAGTTTTTTCTGTCTCTCATTGTGGCTTCTCCCACCTCTGTGTACTCTGTAGGTCTCTCCTCCTCTTCCCCTGAGCTCTAGTGGCCTCAGCTTGGATATTGTTGCATTTTTATAGTCATAAACTTCTTAATTTGTGGGAGAGAGTGACGCTGTAGACTGTCTATTCCACCATCTTGACTGGAAGCTCTCTACATATCTTTAAATTATGAAAATACTCCCTCTGGATATTGAAGTCCCTGGTAGGCCCCACAAAAAATGCTGCAAAACATAAGATATTTTCAGTTACTCTCTTTTTGCCTCCTATTGGAGTATATTTCTTCAATAAATATTTTCACAAGACAAAACTCATTTAAAAAGTTATTCCTATGTGAGATTTTTTTTGAATACTTCAATAAATACAATTCAAAAAGTATCCTTGAAGGTGGACATCAAAGATAAAGTAAGAAGACATAAACTATTAAGTTATCCAATTAAAAACTGAAGAACTGTCAAAAGACTTTTTTCACAATTTGAGATATTCAAAGCACAATTATAGAACTTCTAAGTTAAATATTGTAAATCATTGAGCACTCTTCATTTAGTTTGTCTACTTTTTTCTTTTACATGAATACATTTTATTGTTTTCCTGTTAGCAAGCTTTATTTTTATTTGTTTCATTTATTTTGCTAAAATCTTTAAATACAAGATTTTCAAGCAATTTATTCTTTTGATTAAAGATGTCATTTATTTTTAACATAATGCAATAAAAATTTTGCAGTGATATTTACAAAAAGTCAGTATTTTAGTGCACTTAGGTTCACTTACAAAGTAATTATTTATAGCTCAACTATTTCTGAAACACAAAGTGTTACAGAAGGTAAAGAAAGAAGTTTACATATACTGTCATGCTGAGTTTTTGTTTGTGGGTGCAGTCAACATCAGTTTGCTATAACATTTTTAGTTTATGTACCTTATATGAATATAGACAAAAATTATAGGTCTTGACAGTTTCAAGCTTCTATCTCCATTGGTAGAATGTCCATCTTGTTTGGTTATAATTAAAATTTACGTGTCCTCAAAAACCAATTCCAAGTATCTTTCTGCTACATAGGTTTCATAATTTATTGAAGATATTACTTTTACTACAAAGCTTTACCCAAATTTGTTAAAGAAGTTGTATAAACATGTTGAATTTTACCTGAAATTTTGATAGCATGTGAAATGTTTTACTTTTAACAAAATGAACATCCACATCTGCATTTGCAGTCAAAGAACAGATAACAACAACAAAAAAAAATTGATGACACTATTTAAAAAAAACTGTAATATTTTAACTATTTTTGAAGTTCCTTTTGAACTAATGAAGCCAAGAAATTAACATCTGTCACATCACTCTTCATCGTGTATAAGAAAGCTGAAATTCAATCATCAGGTCAATTAATATTGGGCAGTAATCTGATTTAAATGAAAAGTCATGTTTCACAGAAATTCATATAAATGCATAAATGTACCCTTTGCAGCTTCAGGTGTCATCTTCTTAAGTTACCACAGTTTGGGGGTAGATAATTAGACCATGACAGAAGGTAAAAATAAAATGTTTTGAGTTTTGCCAAATCCATCCTTATTTGTTTTAATACAATTACTTATAAAAATTCTTGATTAAAAGATGGGAAATCTGGGACAAATGCTGAACTAGATGGATGCCAGAACTACAGACATAAACCAGAACTGTTACAGGCAAATCAGAATGTTTAGCTACCCATATGAAACAGGGCATTATACTTGGTAATTTACATACAATATGGTGGCTTTTGGAATAATGTGCTTTAAGTAACTGGCTTTAATTTTGTAAAATGTGTAGACAGCATTATGGACTTAATCTAAAAAGCTTGGAATAATTTACATGAATCATTAAAGAAAATTTTACAAGGCTTACAAGCTAAAATTTACAAGGCTTAAAAGCTATTCAAAATGTATATTGAAAAATAAAATACTGGATGCTTTTATTCAGTAAAAGGAAGCACATTATAAATTTTTTGAATATAGATATAATATGTTATGTTTCTTTTCCCTAAATAATATGACAAAGTGCTATTATTAAGTGTTAGTCTTCACTTAAGACCAACTTCCTCATTTTCTTTCATGCTAAAAATAATGAACTAGAATTTTTTTCTCATTGATTTACTTTCACATATCATACTCTTAGAGCTAATAGGTTAATTCAATAAAGTTGCAGGATACAAAATCAACATACAAAAATCAATTGTATTTTTGTGCATGAATAACAACTTAACTGAAAAAGAAATTAAGAACATGATCCCACTTCTGATAGAATAAAAAATACACAGGTATGAATTTAATCAAGGAGGTGAAAGATCTGTACACTGAAGACTATAAAATATTGATGAAAGAAATTGAAGAAGACACAAATAAGTGGAAAGGTATCCCCATACTCATTGACTGGAAGAATTAATATTGTTAAAATGTCCATGCTATTCAGAGCAATGTACAGATTCAGTGCAATCCCTATCAAAATCCCAATGGCATTCTTCACAGAAACAGGAAAAAAAATCTTAAAATTTGCATGGAATCATAAAGCACCCCAAATAGCCATAACAATTTTGAGAAAGAAAAACAAAGTTGGAGGCATTACACTCCCTGATTTAAACTTATATTACAATGCTATAGTAATTAAAACAGTATGGTACTGGCATAAAAACAGACACATAGACCAGTGGAGCAAAATAGAGAACCCAGAAATAAATTGAAACATTTACAGTAAATTAATTTTTGACAAGGGCACCAAGAGGACACAATGATGAGAGGATAGTCCTCCAATAAATGGTGCTTGGAAAACTGGATTTCCACATGCAAAAGAATGGAATTGCATCCTCATCTTACACCATACACAAATATCACTCAAAATGAAAAAAAAGGACCTAAATATAAGACAAGAAACTATAAACTCCTAGAAGAGAATGTAGGAGAAAAGCTCTTGGCCTTAGAAATGACTTTTTGGGTATCGCACCAAGGGTTCAGGCCACAAAAGCAAAAATTTAAATATGGGACTATATCAAACTAAAAATTTTCTGCACAGCAAAGAAAACAAACAATGAAATGAACCAACAGCCTATGGATTGGGAAAAATATTTGCAATTCGTATGTCTGATAAGGGGCTAATATCCCAAATTTATAAAGAACTCATACAACTCAATAGTGGAAGAACAAATAAGCTGATTAAAAAATAAATAAAAGGCCCAAATACATATTTCTCCAAAAAAGACATAAAAATGGCCAAAATGTTTATGAAAAGATTCTCAACATCATTAATCATCAGGAAAATGCAAATCGAAACCACTGTGGGTGACGACCTCACACCCTTAGGATAGCAAATATGAAAAAGCCAAGACAATAAACATTAGCAAGTGTGAGCAGAAAAGGAAACTCTTGTACAGTGTTGGTGCGAATGTAAATTGGTACGGCTATTATGGAAAACAGTGGAGATTTCTAAAGAAATTAAGGAACTGCTATTTGACCCCTCAATCCCTCTTCTGAGCATATACCCAAAGAAAATGAAATCACCATCTTGTAGAGACAGCTGCACTCCCATGTTTTTGAAGCATTATTCACAATAGCCAAGATATGGAAACAACCTAAGTGTCTGTCAATGGACAAATGAGATAAAGAAACTGTGGTACATATATATATATACATAATGAAATATTACTTGACTCTAAAAGAAGCACAAAATCTTGCAATTTGCCACAACATAGATTACCAGGAGAACTTTATGCTAAATGAAGTAGGCCAGACACAGAAAGTAAAATATTGCATAATCTCACTCACATGTGGAATATAAACAAAAATTCAAATCACAAAGATAGAAAACAAAACAATGGTTATTACCAAGAGCAAAGGAGGGGGAAAATGGGTAGATGTATGTCAAAGGATGCAAGGTAGTACAAAGTAGTAGATATGTAAGATGTACAAGTCTAGAGATCTAATGCACAGCATGAGAACTATAGGTAATAAAATTGTAATGTATATGAGATTCATGCTAAATAAGTTGATTTTACCTATTCTTGCCTCAAAAATAAGTGGGTAACTATCCAAGATGATGAAGGATATGTTGATTTGCTTTACTACAGTAACACATTTTTACTATCTATATATACCCATATCATCACATGGTATACCTTAAATATACATGATAAACTTATTTTAAAAAGTCAATGCATACTTGTTTTTCAACATAAGAACTATAGTTTAAGCTTTGAAACAATGAAGAGTACTACCATAAAAAAATCATATTCCTTCTTGTTCTTTACCTATAATGCACCAGAATTCAGAATGAATTTCATAATATATGGCATGAACTAAAAAATATACTTTACTGAGAAAACTTATGTAGGCCCAAGGTCAACAAGCAAAATTTTAGGAGTCTCCTGATCTTCCTATCATTCCATAGAGAGTTGTGCTGATCCATTGGGCTCATATATGACGAGCGTGGGGAAACAACTTTGTCATCGAGGGAATAAATTGATGTGTTTGGGAGCCATCTATTCACAAAGGTGTTCTGAAAACACTAGCATTTCAACACCTGGAGATCGTAGACCTTAAGAAATCCCTTTGTTGGGGGAGGAAGCCCCAGTCGTATGAGAAGATGAACAGGTTAAAGGAATGCCTAGTTCCAGCTGGTTAACACACAGGCAACACAAACTGAGTATCTAGGGTCACTTTCAGCAATTCTACATGTAGCACCACAAGTTTTATAAAAATGCACATGGAAAGTATCTTTATTATTTATTTATGTACTATTTCCATGATAATATTATCTTACATAAATGGTCATTTATGACTAACAAATACTATATTATGCCATTGTAAAATTCCATAAATCTTATAAATATGGTATAATTTTCTAGCTTCATGTTTGTAAGAATCATAGTCACCGGGTGCCAAACCATCTTAACCATCATAACTATTCCTGGACTTTAGTACTTTACCATGGATTTGGGTGAAGACTGACTCATGGCTTTAGTCAGTATACCTGCCTCATGCAAGCAAGGTATGGCTTTGATCGCCTTGAGCCACAGAAAAACAACAAATTATATAAAAAGTTGCTGTTTTTCACGTCTGGAACATATAATATTGAACTCTTACAAGTTATCCCTTCTTTAGCAATTATGTACTAAATTGAATGGAGTCAAAATGCCAATTAGAGAATTGTTTAGGATTCTAAGAAGCTGAATTAGAAATCACTGAAATTGTGTAATGACTTGATAATTCAGTTCTTCAGTACACATGGAGAGAATGGTACCATCAGATTGCTAATTCTTTCAGAGTGTATGAATTTTGGCTGCTTGATGAAATGTTAATTTTCCATTCAGAACCACCACAAATACACTACATTTTCCAATTTATAGTATAAGAAGGACTGCTTTTGGCAAATTTGAAGAATACATAAACCACCAGAAACACAATGTGCTTCTTTTCAGGTTTCCCTGAACCTTTGTTTGTTTTAAGATAAAATTAAAGTCTGTTACTGATATGAGTCAAAAAAATGTAAGATGACAGACAGTAGAAATTTCAAACTGACAGAAAAGCAAGATATCACAGCACACAGGGCATAGACTGGTCTTATTTTCACAGATTCTGTTTCCACCATTTAAATGTAAGGAAACCATGGGCAGGTGTGTCACCTATCTTTGCCTCAGTTTTTACAACTATAGCATGGGCATAAGAAGATAATCTTAAGTGTAGACTGATAGAAATCATTATGCCTCATTGCAATGATTTCAAGGATGTCTGCCTGAATTCCAAGTTGATGACTACATTAAATTATTTACCAATGGTTTTAGAAAATGGATTTCATATTCATTTAGCTCAACATTTTTTGTTTTAGAGTTAATAAATTTTAAAAGATTCCTATTTAAATATTCTTAGTTAAATTTGAATATGATTCTTTACTGCAGGCCCTATCAGGGACATAGCATGCTACTGTAAAGTCAAAGAGGGCAAAGCCAGCACACATTGACTGCCAAATATAAAGTAAATTTGTTTTATTGACTATCCTTTGGCTAATTCTCTTAGCACACTTTGGGGAGCACTCATCTAATTATTTCTAAAAGAATCTCATTTTATTGCCAAGTGTTGGGAAACATATAAAATCATCTAGAAAAACAATATCTTATTTTTACTTATTAATTGCAATCTACTTTTTATTTAAACCACAGAAAGTACACATTTACCCATACCTTTTTGTGTTTGTATTTTTAATTACTTTTGAGTTGATATATTTTTAAAGAGAGAAAAACTATTTGTTTTTCAGAGAATATGATTCCATCTGAAAACAGATGTTATTTATTTCTGTATTGCCAAATTTGAGGAATGTTGTCAGTATACCTGTAAGGCCAATTGCTAATCATGAAGAATGTCTTTCACCTTTTGAAGTAAAAATATCCAAGAAGCAGAAATAAAGGCAGCTTCTGTAGGATTGCACTGCATGTTCAGAAAAAGTGTTGCACATTCTTTGAGCCATATATTATGGGATATATAAACACTGCCCAAGCTTAGATTTGATATACTCAAAACAGAAAATTTCAGTACATAAAATGTACAATTCTCCCACACATTCCAATGTACTCCAGGACAGTGAAAACAAGGATAAGAGAATTCTTTATACAAAATCAACAGGCAAATGACAATATTAGTTTCTTATTACTGTTGTAAAAAAATTACCACAAATTTAGTGACTTAAATCAATGCAAAAAATTATTATTTTACACTTAGAAGTCCAAAATGATTTTAGTCTCATGGGGCTAAAATCAAGGCGTCAGCAGGGTGACATTCCTTCTGGAGGCTCTAGGAGAGAAATGGTTTCCCTGCCTTTTCCAGCTTTTGGGAACTGCCTCCATTCCTTGACTCCTGGGCCCCTTCCATCTTCAGCAAAAGCCAGCAATTAAGTCACTCAGAGCTCTGCTTCTATTGTCACATATCTTCCTCCAACTCTGCCTCTCTTGCATACATTTTCATTCATGAGGACCTTTGTGATAATATTAGGCCCACCCAGATAATCCAGGATAATCTTACCATCTCAAAATCCTTAACTTAATCACATCTACCAAATCCTTTTTGCCATGTAAGGTGACAAATTAACAGGTTCCAGGCATTGGGGCATGAACATCTTTGCATGGCCATCATTCTACCTACCAAAGCAACCCTTAGGTTCACATTCACAAAAACACAATCAAAACCTTTATCTGAGTTTGCAATCATACTTCTTAATTTCCTGAACATCAACAGTAATAATTTAGATTTTCAGAGTATTGAGAGAAGATTTACTTTCCAGATGACTGAATAACATAAGTAGCACCAGCAACTGACTGGAGTTTTTATTGCATAAGCTTACATAGACACAGAATGATATTGTCTCCCAGCTACTATATCCATCAACTCAGTTTTATCACTTTGTTTTTCTAAACAAGAAAATGTCTTATAAATCACATACATCTGTCATTTTACGTGTTGCTGTAAGAGGCATCATGTGTTAAGAACAAGTGTTTAGAGTTTGAAGTGATGTATTCTCTCTTTTTAATAACTTGTCTCTGCCTGGTATTTTCTCACCTTGCAGCAAAATTTTAGAGGTTGCAGTGTTCTCCAATGAGCTATTATAAATCCAAAGAGGTTTACCACATCAAAAAAAAAAAGCATCTGTTTCCTTGATAATTCACTGAGTCCATTTTTCACATTAGACAAATGCTTTTTGACCATGTGAGATTAAATGAAAGCCAGTGCCAATGCTGTCAAATTCCCCCTCTGGTGCCTCTGTGCATGGGTCATTACACACTTTCAGCATATCATGCCTGTTGGACATTAGAGCCAGACCTGGTTCAACAAAATGAATTTGTAATTTACGTAGTTCAGTTACAGATTTTCACTGCTAATGCTTCATAATATAACCCAAGTATTTTGTTATTTAACAAATTCTGTTAAAATACAGTTCTACTGTAATGGAAAACAATTTCTTTTATTATTTATTGTCAACCTCATTACAGCTTTGAGTCTCACTTTGCTTAGATTCTGGATTTATATCAATTCACATAAATCACAGATTTGGGACTCCATCAGTAAGTTCAGTCAGTATGATCAGCAAACTTGTGCTGCCACAGAATAGTGGATACTCTATAACACAGTGCCCAAAATAATCTGTTTGGGGGACATCAATATAAGAGAAACACATAATAAGATGGTTTTTATATTTTCATAATCAAATTATTTTTGTGAGTTTCTAGATGAATCTGACTTACTCTGAATTCCATTCTAGGATGTGTTTTAAAATGAGATTTTGTTGTATTCAGATGTCAAAATAGGTCCCTTCATAAGAACTCAGAGAAAAGAAACTCATTCGGCAACCGTTCTTTCAGAGATTGTTGTACAAGACTAGGCTAAAAAATAAATTACTGCTATGAAAGCAATGTATTTCTAGAGGATATATTATTTTAATTTGCTCAGGTGTGATAATCAAGTACCCTATGTCATAGGTGATATTTTACTTGCCAGTGAACTACAACAGGGCCCAGACCCACCGCATGAGAGATGAAGCTAGAGAGAAGCAGCAAGAAGCTCATGACGCCCAGAGAGCTAAGAAGGCTCAAACTTACGCCGTTCCAGGGAGGGGCTCGGTTCTTCACTGATGTGGAATACCAGTGGTGACACATAAAGCAGTCTCTATCATGAGGGAAATGGGCAGAAGAATGGACTAAAGGCCACTCCTTTAAATTTGATCAATAAAGGAGGTGGCTGAAGACTGTTCTAACAGGGGCCTGTTTGGAAAGAATACTAGAAAAGATCACCCAGGAAGAGGAAAAGTAAAAGACAAGGGAAGGAGAAAAGAATGAAGGTAAAGGCGATTTCTTGTTTTGAACTAAAATAATTTATTAGTAATAAATAGCTTTATTAAGTTAAAATTTATGGACAAATCAACTACATAATTTTACATGAGATATTACATTTCTGAGAGAAATGGACATTAAATATCCAAGATGGTCAGACACTGTAGGAACTGAAAAAAAAAAAAAAATGCAGCAATGCTGGCTCAGTTCTCTCATCACTCTTAAACCCTACCTTGCCAGCTAGGATTTTCCACTGTAGCTATTTCCACCTACTCCCCTCTTTTCAAATGTGTTCCTACATTATCTTCTGCTACTCTCTGATCTTGCTCTTAGTTTCCATCTTCTGGTTCAGCATTTACTGACTTTTCTTGTCCTCTCCAATTTGGACAGTATAGGTTGCCTCTTAGTCTCAGGTCTCTACAACTACTTTCTGCTCTTGGTTGACAGTACACCATACTCATCACCTGTACTCCCCAGCTTAAATCACCTTTGATGTCAGGTTTTTAGTGTTGCCCATGAATTTCCTGCATCAAACTATCCCAATGGGTGCTTATCAAAAGACAATTTCCCAAGCCCCACTTTGAGAAATGGGAAGATGCATTTATTTATTTTTTTATTTTTTCATTTTTTTGATTTTTTTTTTTTTTTTTTTTTTTTTTTTTTTTTTTTTTTTTTTTTTTTTTTTTTTAGTTTTTGGTGGCTGACTGGTAAAGGGATCCGAACCCTTAACTTTGGTATAATCACATGGCACTCTAACCAACTGAGCTAACCGGCCAGTCCCGGGAAGATGGATTTACAAGTGTTCGCAGTAGATTGATTTGCACAATATGTTTTGACAACCACTAAGTCTTCAAAATAACCAGAAGGTACTAAATCCCTGTCCTTTTTTTTTCTTCCTCCCCTGTTGCTTAACTGAATCTTTTAGATAAAATGATTTATACAGAAGTAAATAAAAAGAACAAAAGTATTCCAAGCAGCCGCATCTTAAAACAAAAATTAAGAATCAGTATTAGATTTTGTATTCATAGATATATAAAATTACTAAATACTTAATGATGGTCCTGAGACTAATCCAGCACACTGCTGAAAACAGCAGATGTTATGCTATACTATTCATTGTTAAGGTATAAATTAATTACGTGTAAATCAAAAATATAGATTTCAGGGTCACTTTCTGTGCTAAAACAACCACCCACCATCAATCTAACTTTGCTTCATAGTTGTAAAAGGTAAGAAGTTTCAGTGACACCCTGTAGAATGCTTTAACAGGCATTTTGAGGGGATTAATACATCTATAATCTAATAGCAAATATATTTCAGATTTTGTAGAAATTTCTCATTAAAAGTGATCCTTATCAAAGCCATTAATCAACACATGACAAATCTGTCTATTGAGTGAACATTTTTCCTCTATAAACTTTTTTTAGTTCTGCTGTGTTTATTAATGAATTTTCTTACCTTCCCTGTGCCTTTAAAAAAAAAACTTACAAATATCAGATAAAATTGTTTATTTTAACCTTTAATGGAGAGATAAGAATTCTGGTTGATTTATGAAGCACTGTAAATTAATTCTAGTCTTTCTAAATAAGTTACTAAAATTATGGTTTGTGAGAGAATGTACAGAAGTGGTTTGAGAAATTGCTGTAGCATTTGAGCATAGGCATAAACAATCACTGCAAAATGTAACAATTTAGTTATACATTTATGTAAAGAACGTGACTAAGACCAATGCCAGCTATTTTTGCTCAAAATGCTAATTTAACTTTTTTTAACTTAGCACCTTCTCAATATATGCAAATTACTCAAATTTGCTATTGTGTTTTTCAGATCATTGGTTAACAATTATGAGACAAAGGTTATAAAAATGTTTGTTCTTATGGGATTGAATGACTTGCTGTATAAATTATCCCCGAGTGACCGTGCTGCTGATTCAGCATTATGAACTGCACAAGAAAGACTAGGAAAAGACAAGCTAATTCTTCACATATTTGATGGCAATGAAAAAGGTAATCTGCAGCCATAGGGGTAAGTCTTAAGACTAAATTAAAAGAAGCTTGTACCAGAATTCTATGTATTCCAATAAAGATAATCAGGAAAGAACCAAAAGCACTTACATTTTATATTATAGGGAACTTATAAGTGGCAATATATTAAGGAGGCACAAATTTTGCAAAATTCCCTTTACCCTCACAGCATAGCTTTGCAACTTCACCTAATAATATCTAAATGTTTACAGAGATCTTTCTTTTCTCAAGGTTTGACTTTGTTCATTTAGTCATAGCAATAAACCTATGAAGAAAGCTCTTTTGTGACTCAAACTCCATAATAGAGACAAATGAGAAGTAAAAAAGAAGCAAATCTTCCCTTCTTAGGTGGGAATCCACCTAAGAAGATTATAATATATAGTCTACATATTTAAACATCATGCTCTTCGACCTGGCAAACTGTGGATCACTTGCAACTGTACTGGGGAGATACTTTATATGTAGGATAGAGCAGTTTTTAAACTCTTCCAAGAACAACTGCCTAAATGCATGGTCTCTAAAATTGACACGTGATTTAGCAGGAGCATTGTCTTATTGTACACTATATGTAATAAATTTTTCAAAGATATGCATGGGGTTTTTGTTTGTCACTCATGACATCTCTCAGTTCTTTAGAACTTTGTGTCACACAGTAAAATCACAAATATAGTGAAATCCTCAACTATGACAGAATTTCTCTGAAATGAGTGAATATGATGATTTTAAGTTTTTATAATTTTCACTGATTTTCAAGAATTGCATGTTGAGTTTTAAAATTTAACCAAAAGAGATTCCTTAAAACATAAGTTTTGAAAATATTTGACTCACTTTTATAGTAAACAAAATTATAAATTCTCTATTATTGTTTCTTGCAGCTCAGGAAAATAGCCCAAGGAGTAGGTTGAATAGTAGATATTTAACAAATACTTGATTGATAAATTGAATTAGGTTGTTTCTGAGTTTTGCTCCTTGGTAATTTGAACTATTGTGCCATATTAAATAATTCTTAATGGTAACTTAAAATTGAAGAATTTTTATAATGGAAATAGAAGATATTTGTCCTGTTTTAAATATATATATATAAAATAATATATAGTTTTGCAAATTGTGAAACTGACATGTCACTTTTTCCGATTACTTAAGCCACTGGATGTTATGACTTCAGAGTCCAATGAATCCTGCACTTTTTTATCACTAAATCTTTTGTATTTCTTTTAAGTTTTCTAACTCCTTATAAGACTTAGTAGCTGATAGAATATGGGTGATGACTTTCAAATGACCACAGACTCTTTTAGTTTGCTTTCTCCGTTGGCCACAGCCATCTCACACGAATGGGTGTTAGAACTTTCTAATTGTGTTATGTAGGCTATTAAAATAAGTGCTCAGGGAGAACTGGTTGCAAGTCCAAGAGAAGAAGTGGCAAAAATCATATGCAACTAACCCTTTTGTTAATTGAAGTGACTGTATAAGATAATATATGTCAGCAGACAATTAGCTCAGCAATGCAAAGAAAAGAAAATGCAATACAGGGAGAACTTCAATACAAAACAATTGTTAAAAAGAAAAAAAATCCCCTCACTTGGTTCTTTGAAACATCCTTCCACATATCCAAGTTCTGCTTCAATGTAATCATTTTCAAATTCTGTCAAACTGTTGATCAAATTTATAAGTATACTAATTATTTGGAATGTTTCTAAAACTAGGACCATTTGATGAAGAAGCTGCCTAGAAGCAGTCAAGCTTCTAAATGATAGGAACTATTTACATAATTAAAATATTCTACCTTTTCCCAGGATATTGAGTGTTCCAGAATTTACATAAACTCTCATTTTATTTGAGTGCTTTAGAAATCTCTGTTAAAACTGACTATTGATGCAGTCGCAAGTGATAACAGGAAACAAGAGAGATTACTTCTTTCTTAACTTCATTATCATAAATGCTTCAGGAATCTAGTCTCAGCCACCTTTACATTAGGAGAAAACTAAAAGAGTTTTAGCTAAAAATCACCATTTCAGAGCTTTGTGTTTAAAGAAGAATTTAGAGAGCAGTTTCTATGTTCACCCTCTGCCTGTTAAGCACTTTGGTGAGTGTCCCTGCATATGTCTACTGTTCCTACCCAATAAATAAGGCTGAATTTAACAAATTGAAGAATTCAGTTGCACTCATTGTTAAGTACAAAAAGTGTTCCATAAGCGTACAGCACTGTTAGCTTATGTTTCCTGAGTGAAAGGGTGGATGATTGACGATGAAATAAACTAACAATTTGAAAGTAAGTGTATATAATGCAGAGACTTGGAGCCTGGCTGTGTTTCTGGCCAATGTGTAACTGCCTGGGGATAATACAGAAATTGCCTTTTGCTTGCTAGTATGAATTTTAAGTCATTCTCTCTCAGTTAATCAGAAGAAGAGAGGCTGGCCCGGCTCCTGTCACAGCCCTTATGTTTGTTATTAACTTTGCTTACAGAATTTATGATTTATTTATTTTTTAATAACCAACTTACACAGCAGACACTGATGGATCAGCTACGATTTAAGTTTCAGGAGACTTTTAGCCTGTATTTTGTACAGTATTACATTTTCTTAGAAATGGCATATTATTTTCAAAATCATCCATGAATGTTAGGTAAAACAATGAGCCACATTTAGAAAATATAAATAAAAAACCAAGGGGTGATAATATCCACCTTTGTGCAGAAAAGATACTAAACAGAAACCAAAAGATGTGTAATTTGTATTCAAACAAAATGAGTATAGTGTGAGGGGGGTTCTGCATTGTATACCTACTAAATTCTCCTTACCCTGCCAGGCACTTTATTCTACTTTCCTTTGTAAATTTTCTCTTTTCTCAATTTTATTTATATTTATTTTTGTGGGATACAGTGTATTGTTTCAATGCATGCATATATGTACAATGATTCACTTAGGGTAGATAGCATAGTTTGTACCTGTTAGTCCAACGCTTCTCCTGTTCCACACCCCTCACCTCCCAGCCTCTGGTAACCATAATTCTACTCTCTCATTCTACGTGTTTGATGCAGTGTTTGTCTTTCCATGCCTGACTTATTTTGTGTTCTTGTTATTTATTTTTAGTACATCTCATAAGTTTTTGTCTTACGATTACCATGAGGCTTAGAAAAAAAAAAAAAAACATGTTATAATTAGATTATTTTAGACTAGTACTTAACCTTGATATCTAAGCAAAGCCAATTCCATGCTTCCACCATCATTGCCCTCATTTTTGGACATTTTGTTGTGTCAATTTACATCTTTTAATATCGCCTCTCTCTTATACACTTGTGGTATTTGTGTTTGCCGTATTACGTTTGTAGTTTAGCCCTCCCCACTAATGATGCAAGCGGTTTATTCATCCCTCTTACAACACTGGAGTATTCTGAAGTTGTTTGTGAAGTTACTTTACTAATAAGTTACGTACTTTCAGATGTTTTCTTGCCGCTTCTTAGCATCACAGTGTTCCAGATTGAAGAACTTCTTTTACCATTTTTTGTAAGGCAGGTCTGGTGTTGGTGAATTCCCTTAGCTTTTGTGTGTCGGGAAAGACTTTATTTCTATTTCATATTTGAAAGTTAATTTTGCTGGATAGAGAATTCTTGGCTGACAGTCTTTTTCCATAGCCCTCTGAATATATCATCCCATTCTCTTCAGGCCTGTGAGGTTTCTACTGAGAAATCCACTGACAGACATATTGGGGCTCCACTAAATATTATGTGTTTCTTTTCTCTAGCTGCTCTCAGTATTGTTTCTTTGTCTTTCGTTTTTGATAATTTAATTTAAGATGTGCTTTGGGGTGTTCCTCCTTGAATTGAATTTGATTGGTGACCTCTGAGCCTCCTGTAACTGGATGTTGTCATCTTTCTCTGTACTTGGGAAATTTTCAGTCATTATTTCCTTGAACATGCTTTCTACATCTCTTCCTTTCTCTTCTCCTTCAGGTATCCTAATTATGCAGAGGTAATTTCGCTTGAGGGACTCCCATATTTGCTGTCTTTGTTTCATTTTTTCTTATTCTTTTTTTTCTTTGTTGTTGTTCCTCTAGTTTAATAATTTTATATATTTTATCTTTGAGCTCACTGATTCTTTGCTCAGTTTGATTAAGTCTGCCGTTGGAGTTTTACACCCAACTTTCAGTTCAGATAGTGTATTCTTTACTTCTAGAATTTCTATTTCTTTTTCTTTTTTTAATTGAGTCCTTTTCAAGTTTCTCATTCTGCTCCTGGATTGTTTTCCAGATATCATTTAATTTTCTGTCTGTATTTTCTGGTGACTTCCTCAATATCCTTAAGAGATTTATTCTGAAATCTCTGTCACATATTTCATAAATCTGCTGTTCCTCTGAGTCTATTTATGGTGCTTGGTTTGTTTCCTTTTAATGGTGTCATATTTCCAAGTTCTTTCTTGATCTTTGTGTCTTTACACTGATGCCTGGGCATTTCAGGAGACTGCCAGCTCTTCTAGGTTTTATAGGTGTTCTTTGGTGGTATTAGAGCTTGACTGGTTAATATCAGAGCTTTGTCTCTAACCAGTGGTTTTTGGTTGTTGTTGTTGTTGTTGTTGTTGTTTTCCAATTCTGTGTTCGATTATTATCTATGACCACCACTTAAACTCTGCACTAGAGCTAATTTGTTGTCCTGTGGTCAATTTTAAAATCGGGAAAATTTCTTATGGGGACCAGCACTTGAGCCCCGGGGTTGAATTAAATTGCTGCTTTCTGCTGACTCTCTGGGGAAGGCTTTTTGTGTGGCTCAGGTTTTAATTGTTGGTTTTTTAATCACTTCTGGATTTTGTGCAGTCAGATACATCAGGGCTGTGTCCTAAATCTAGCCTGGGACTGAGTCTTTCCAGCAAACTGTGCCTCCTGCAGTTCTATTTCACTGACCAGTCTCCACTGAGTGGGCCTGTGCTGATTAGAAGGCAGATCAGTTGCTCACACTGTGCCCCAATGTTTCCCCAGCTGGCCAGTTTTCCAGGACTCCAAATGCTTCCCATGGGGCAGGCTGTGCATTTGTCCCCTTGTGCTGGTCCCTTGTGATGACTCACTAGCCTCTGGGTAGCTCCTTTCTTCAATTGGCTGCTGGGTCCACAGAAACCCTGTCAGTGGTCTTGCTGACCTGGGGGCTGGTATGGTGCACTCTGAGGCCCTCTTCTCCCCTGCAGACTCCAGGCAAATTCACATGAAGGGTTCAGCTGTGACTTTTGTTGGCTCTGGCTCTGTGTGCTACAACTTCTTCCTATTCCTCACCAAGCCAGTCCTGAAGCTGCCAGGGCTTGAAATGGTTGGAGTGGTCCCTTTTTTCCCTCGCCACAGCTTCTCCCACCTTCATGAACTCCTCAGTTCTCTCCTGCTCTTCCCCAAGCTCCAGTGGTCCCAGGTTGGCAGTCTGCTTTTTAGTCATTATAAATTGATCAGTTATGGGAGACAGTGATGCTGGACACCATCTATTCTGCAAACTTTGATTTCTTTTTCACCCCTCGGTAAATTTTCAGACACACTTAAAGTTAGATTTACCTTCTGTAGACCTTCATTAATGGGGGTCAGTCAGGAGGCCCAGAACTTGCTCCTGACTTGACCCAACCTCTAACCTATCTCCTCTTTCCCTGAATTCCATCATTACCTGTTTGGAATCATCAGGCCTAAACTAACTGTAACCTTATCTATTTTTATATCACCACAGAACTCTGAGGTCTCCATGCTATTCTTCATTCCCCAGATTCCAATGCCCAGAACACTCTATATTTTTCTATTCATTTCCCCCTCCCAATTCAGGAAATCTTTCTACTTTCGTCTCTAGAACTCATTGTATTTGCAAACTTTTCTCTGGTGTTCCTGTCACTTTCCTGCTCTTATCTTCTCTAGCTTCCCACACAGCTCATTGTATTGGTGTTTGTCTCCTTTCTTACCGACTCTAACTACTAGGCCCGGAGATGTGGTAGATATTCCTCTTAGTCTAACTGTCAATTCCAGCATATTCTCTGCTCTTCCTCTCTAAAGACCTTCAGTCCTAATGACCTCAGTCATTTCTCATTCCTTGACAATTTGACGCGAGTCACTATTACTGTCTTCAGAATTACTCCTACATAATTTTTGGTGATAGCAAATACACAAAGATAATTCCCTCAGTATATTGGTCTTATAATTTCTCCAATAGTCTTGTCCTAACTCCACCACAGCCACTGACTCCCTTATTTATATTGTAAACTTTGTCATTACTAATACATGTAATCCATTCATAATTTCAGTTTCAGATCTACCACTCTCCAGTCATCACTTCCTGACTTTTCAGCTCAAGGTCTTTAATCCTCCTCCCCATTCCATCTACCATACCAAAAATTACAACTCATTTATAATACTTAATTTCACACTCACTCATACCACTCATGTTATTATCCTACTTATACAGCTTGAAATTCACGATCAACATTTAAAATCTTTCCCTTGCTTATCCCTTCAACTCCCTTGCCACTTGACCATTCTTCCTCTTTCTATAACACCTTGACCTTATAAAATTGAATTATCTATTTCTCCTCTTTATTCAAAGCTGGAGAAAAGAACATGACCATGCAAACTGATCCCACTTGTTGATATTCAAGAGCCTAACTTCAAATGGTCTGTAATGCTGCCTGGATAATTCTCTGGGTCATTCACTCTCTCAGTCTTCTAGATAAGTATTTTGTATATTTCCTCCTCTCTTTAAATCTCACAAAACCCTTTTCTTAGTCCATTTGGACTGATATGATAAAATACCATAAACTTTGTGGTTTGTAGACAACATAAATTTATTTCTAAAAGTTCTGGAGACTAGGAAGTCCAATATAAAGGTGCTGGCAGATTTGGTGTTCTCATGAAGGCTGACTTACTGGTTTGTAGATGGTAGCTTCCCTATGTGTCCTCACATGTTGGAAAGAGCCACCAAGCTCCCTCGAGCCTCTTTAATAAGGGTGCTAATCTCATTCATGAGAACTCTGCCCTCCTGGCATAATCACCATCAAAAGGCTCTACTTCCTAATACCATCACCTAGCGGGTTAGAATTTCAACACACGGATTTCGGGGAAACACAAATATTTGGAATGCAGCACCTCCCCCTGTTCACTCAATAAAAATATTGATTATCATTTTGCAAAGAAAATAAGAGCAATCAAAAGTAATTTCCACAAATTCCTGTCAGTGTATTTACCTACCTATCTACATCTGCCTTCTGTTCTGTTGCTACAAATGAACTGAACTTTGTTCTCATAAAAGATCTACTTACACAGTGGTGAACCGTATCCCATCACACCTTGCCTGCTCAAGACTTGTTTCCACAAGTCTCCTCTGTTTCTCTCCTATATGATCGTTTATTTTCACCTCTCTACAATATCCTCTTCTTTATCATACTAATATGAAATATTTCCTCCATTTAAAAAATTCTTTGATTTTTTTCCCCAACCCATTTCTCTCTTCCATATTACAGGTTATTTATTTGCTCCCTGAAATTTGTCTTAATTCTCCCTGAAAACCACTACAAACTGGACCCAAAAAATATAGTGAAAGAAATCTACTCTTGTTCAAGTCACCAATAACCCCATTTCACTAAACCCAAGGGTCATGTTTTTCTCAATCCTCATTGTGTTTCATCTTTCAAGGAAAAACAGATACAGTGAATCACTCCCTTACTAAAACACTTTCTCTTCTTGTTGTTTCATAGATAGATTCCATAATGCCTTGGTTTTCCTCCCATCTCACTAGGCATCCTTCTCATTGTTATTGCTGGTTTCTCTATTTCTCTGATCTCTTAATACTGGAGTACCACAGAGTTCTGTTCTTGTACCTGTTCTCTTCATTTTTAAATATTTACTCACTATATTCAGTCTCAACTCATTATATATTGCTAACCCTCAATTTATGTCTCACTTCTTGCCTTTCCCATTAACTTCAGACTCATATAGTCTAATAACACCTTCAGACTTCTAATTGGTTTCCCACTCTAAACATCCACAGAATTGAATTCCTGACACTGCCTGTAAATCCTGCTCTTCCCCAAACCTTCCCCATATCTGTTAATAACACCTCTCTTTTTGCCATTATTCAAAATGAAAACTTTGGTCTCATCCTTGATTTTCTTTTCACTTACATCCTACATCCAATTTATTTCTAAATCATGCTGACTTTATTTTTATAAAATATCCAAAATCTAACCACTTTTTACCATTTCCACTACTACATCATGGTACTAACCATCATCTTTTCTCACGTGAATATTTGAAATAACTTCCAAACAAGTGTATTTGATTCAATCTTCAATTTCCTTCAATCTATTTTTCAAGCAGCCTGAGTTCTCCTTTTAAAATATTTGGCATATATTATCTCTGCAATACTCAAAATTCTCTAACAGTTTCCAATTTTCCTTGAGTAAATTAGCTTACAAGGCTCCACTCCATCTAACACCATCACCAGAGTTCAACACTCTTCTCTGAAAAATCAATAGAACAAGATGACAGAAAATCAGTGAGGATATAGAAGACATGAGCAACACTATTGACCAGCTTGACCTAATTGACATACACAGAGCACTCCACCCAACAGAAGCAGAATATTCACATATTCAAGTTCACACTGAACAGTCATTAAGACAGACCATATTCTGGACCATTAAACAAACCTAAAATTTTTTGAAAGAACTGAAATAATATTGAGTATGCTCTCAGGTCATAGTGTATTTCAACTAGAAATCAGTAACAGAAAGATATCTGGAAAATCCCAAATATTTGGAAATTAAATAACATATTTCTAAGTAACCCTTGAGTCTAAGAAAAAGTCATATGGAAAATCAGAAAATATTTTGAATTTCATGAAAAAACAACTTATCAGAATTTGGGGGATGAAATTAGAAAAGAGCTTAGAGGGAAGCTTTCATTAACTGTTTATATTAGGAAAGAAAAGAAGTCTAAAATCAATTATCTAAGCTTCCAGCTTAAGAAACTAGGAAAAGAAGAACAATTCAAGACTGAAGAAATCAGAAGAAATCAATAAATCTGAGAGAAAAAAAAACAATATAGAAAATCAGTAAAAACAAAAGGTGGTTTTTTGAAAATACCAATAAAATTGATAAACTCCTAAATAAGCTGACAAGAAAAAGAAAATATAAAGGTGACAAATATTGAGAATGAAATAGGGGAATATCACTGCAAACTTTAGAAGCATTAATAGGGTAATAACAGGATACTTTGAAAAACTCTTTGCTCATGGACTTTAAGATGGCGACGGGTCTGGAGCGGCCGTGCCAGGAGACAGTGTGACCCTGAGAAGTGTGCGCTGTGATACCAGAGTACTATTTGCATTTCCAAGAGCAACAAAAAACAAATAAATCTTTGAACAACTAACCTACAATGACAAACAAGCAACTACAGGTTCGAGGTTTTAGGGGCGTCACAAAAGAAGACTCCTGAGAGTGCCCAAGCTGTGCTGGGGTTCAAGCGAGCATCCCGAGACAACAAAGGCCAAGTAAGCCAGCAGAGACGACACAGAAACGGAGTGGAAGGCACCAGACCGGCCCAACTCTGCAAGCTCTGTGAGTCACCCCCAGTCCAGCCCCACTTGCGGGGCAGAAGCCCGACTGGTCTCCGCCCGCCTGGTGCCCACCTACCAAACCAGGCTAGGCGCCTGCAACAGAGCTGCCTCCATTTTCTCGGATGGGGGCAGAGACGGCCGGCTCAGATCAGGCAGGCCAGCCATCTTTGCTTGGCGCGGCTCCTCACTGAGACGTGCCACTTGCATACCTCGATGCGGGGCCCCTCAGGGCCTGTGGACCGGCCTACAATCCCACTCTCCCCATTGATCTCTGACGGGGCTGGTAGCATGGGGAGCCCCCGGCCAGCGTCGGGAGGGCAGGGAAGAGGAGCCCGCCAGATCGTCCCTCCACCACACCCTGGGCTTCGGCCCCAGGTAAACTCCCTGTTTCCGGGAGCCAGATACCATCTCTGTGGGCCTCAGTTTGGAAGAACCCCTAACTGATTTCTGGTTGGGAGAGGGGAGCCCAGAGCGCTCTGGAGCTATATTGAAGCTGCCGGAGAGCTCTCCCAGAGGGTCGACCCGTGCTGGGGGGAGTCAAAGAGGAACTGTGTACTGTGGGACCCTCCCCCGAGGAGCTCACACCCTGTAGTTGGAGAGACTAGACACCTTCTGGGCAGGGCGGGGCAGGGCACAGCTTTGATGTCTCAGCTGAAAGACGAGGTTTGCAGAAGACATGCCTCAGCCCTGTTCTGAGCTCACAGAGTGGGGAGGGGTCCAGCACAAGGAGGCAGAGCCTCAGAAAAAATAAATAAATAAAATAACAATAATTACACACCCTGCGGGAACCCTTTGCAAGGGTCAACAGCCCCACCTAGTGCACACAGAGTGTGAAAATGACCCAACAGCGAGGTGCAGAACATAGACCCCTTACGGGACTGGCAGGGAGGTATCCACCAACCTACTAGTATTCAAACT
>NW_007726294.1:270916-271913 GCF_000696425.1 Galeopterus variegatus | reverse complement strand
CTCTCACCATATACTAAAATCAACTCAAAATGGATTAAGGATTTAAATATACACCCCGAAACAATAAAACTTATTAAAGAAAACATAGGAGAAACCCTTCAGCAAATAGGGCTGGGCACAGACTTCATGAATACGACCCCAAAAGCATGGGCAACCAAAGGAAGAATAAACAAATGGGACTATATCAAACTAAAAAGCTTCTGCACAGCAAAGAAATAATTAACAGAGCTAAAAGACAACCAACAGAGTAGGAGAAAATATTTGCAAAATATACATCCAACAAAGGACTAATACCCAGAATATATAAGGAACACAAACAACTTTACAAGAAAAAAACAAGCAACCCAATTAAAAAATGGGCAAAAGAGCTAAGCAGGCAATTCTCTAAGGAAGATATACAAATGGCCAACAGTCATATGTAAAAATGCTCAACATAACTCAGCATCCGGGAAATGCAAATCAGAACCACACTGAGATACCATCTCACCCCAGTTTGGATGGCTAAAATCCAAAAGACGCTGAACGATAAATGCTGGCGAGGTTGCGGAGAAAAAGGAACTCTCATACATTGTTGGTGGGAATGCAAAATGGTGCAACCCCTATGGAAAATGGTTTGGAGGTTCCTCAAACAGCTGAAGATAGATCTACCATACGACCCAGCTATCCCACTACTGGGAATATACCCAAAGGAATGGAAATCATCAAGTCGAAGGTATACTTGTTTCCCAATGTTCATTGCAGCACTCTTCACAATAGCCAAGAGCTGGAATCAACCCAAATGTCCATCATCGGATGAGTGGATACAGAAAATGTGGTATATCTACACAATGGAATACTACTCAGCTATAAAAATGAATGAAATACTGCCATTTGCAACAACATGGATGGACCTTGAAAGAATAATACTGAGTGAAACGAGTCAGGCAGAGAAAAAGAAATACCACATGTTCTCACTTATTGGTGGGAGCTAAAAAAAAATAAACAAAAAAAAAAAAAA
>NW_007726294.1:269027-270653 GCF_000696425.1 Galeopterus variegatus | reverse complement strand
CTATCCCACTACTGGGAATATACCCAAAGGAATGGAAATC
The DNA here is from genome assembly GCF_000696425.1 of Galeopterus variegatus. Lineage (NCBI taxonomy): Eukaryota > Metazoa > Chordata > Mammalia > Dermoptera > Cynocephalidae > Galeopterus > Galeopterus variegatus. Next base: position 270,613 of record NW_007726294.1, on the reverse strand, counting down.
ATCAAGTCGAAGGTATACTTGTTTCCCAATGTTCATTGCAGCACTCTTCACAATAGCCAAGAGCTGGAATCAACCCAAATGTCCATCATCGGATGAGTGGATACAGAAAATGTGGTATATCTACACAATGGAATACTACTCAGCTATAAAAATGAATGAAATACTGCCATTTGCAACAACATGGATGGACCTTGAAAGAATAAGATTAAGTGAAACGAGTCAGGCAGAGAAAAAGAAATACCACATATTCTCACTTATTGGAGGGAGCTAAAAATAAATAAATAAATTCACACTCATACATACACACACACACACACACACATACACACACAAAAAAAAACAAAAACAAAAAACCAGGGGTAGGGGGAGAGGAAGATATAACAACCACAATTTTTTTGAAGTTCTTACAACAAGCAAATGGAAAGGACACGCTTGGGTGGGAGGGGGGAGAGGGAGGAGGGAGGGAGGTTTCGGTGATGGAACATAATAATCAACTACATTGTATATTGACAAAATAAAAATTAAAAAAAAAAAAAGAAAAAGAAAACCACTGTAGAAGAGGGGAAGGTAGTGTGTTCGTTTGAGCTAAAAGATTCAAAAGAAGTAAAGACAAAAAAATAGTATTTAAAAAAGTAAACATGCCAAATCACTATAAATTTGCTCCATAAGTTGTCAACAAAATGAGCAATGAGTTTGAAATATGAAATGATATGCGCCCACGATCATGTTTCTCAGAGAATAAGGAAAGAATAAACTTCCTTCTAACTCAAAAAAAAAAAAAAAAAAGAAAAAAGATAAACTCTTTGCTCATAAATTTGACTAGCTAGATGAAATTGCCCAACCTCTTGACTTACTCAAATTACCCAAAGTCACCCAGAAGGAAACTGCTAATCTAAATAATCCTACATCAATAAAATAAATTCAATTGATAGTTAAAACCCTCCCAGTTAAAACAAAAAACAAAAAAACCCTCCAGTTCCACATGGCTACTCTGGCACAGAATAGACACAGACCAATAGAATAGAGTAGGGATTACAGAAATAGATCCACACATAAATGGCAAACCAACTTTCAACAAAAAAGGGAATTCAGCAGAGAAAGTATAGTTTTTTAACAAATGAGACTTACAAAAATTGGATACCAATAATAAAAGAGAGAAAGAAAAGAATAAAAAGAGAAAGAAGAACAGAGGAAGAGAGGGAAAAGAAATGAGGGAAGGAAGGACAGACTAGAAAAAAAAAGAAATTATAGAAAGAATTTATCTCTACTCAAATCATACTTTGTATCATATATAAAAATTAACTCAAAATGGACCATAGATATAATAGTAAAACCAAAGCTTGTAGAAGAAAACATAGAAGAAAAATCTTTGTGTTCTTTGGTTAAGCAAAGATTTCTTAGATAACAGTCATGATCCATTCAAAAATTGGTAAGTTGGACATTATCAAAATTAATAAATTTTGCTCTCAAAAAAACAATTTAAAAAGCCAATCCAGGGGCCGGCCTGGTGGCACACTGCTACAGTGCGCCGCTTGGGAGTGTGGTGGCGCTCCCGCCGAGGGTTCGGATCCCACATACAGACTGGT